>NC_142799.1:57849212-57938359 GCF_049724085.1 Artemia sp. Qi Xiang Cuo | reverse complement strand
TCCAAATAAAAAAGCAAAGACATTTTAGTTGCTAAGGGCAAGTGCCTCTTCAGTTTTTATGTTGAAACCACCACAGGTGCCAGAGCACAAAATCAGGTGAACAACAATCAATACTTTTTTCAAGCCTATAAGTCAAATATTCTTTACTTCATAGTTGAAAAAGTAAATTCGGTGCTGAGACAAAGGTTCAGAGAAAACTTGGCTTAGAAGTCTTTGAACCAAGCTCACCAATAAAAAAGCAAAGACATTTTAGTTGCTAAGGGCAAGTGCCTCTTCAGATTTTATGTTGAAACCACCACAGGTGCCAGAGCACAAAATCAGATGATCAACAATCATGACTTTTTTCAAGCCTATAAGTCAAATATTCTTTACTTCATAGTTGAAAAAGTAAATTCGGTGCTGAGACAAAGGTTCAGAGAAAACTTGGCTTAGAAGCCTTTGAACCAAGCTCACCCAAGTTCCTAGATCCACACCTAGAACAGAGCTTTGTACCTGAATCTCTTGCACTATCAGTCAACAAGTTAACCTTTGAGCCAGAACTTACTTTGATAGATTATGAAGTCAATTTGCCCATCAAAAGTTCTTACTTATCTTTACACAAACAAAGACATCTTTCCTACCATCTTGGAGGCATTTGAAATTACCATAAAACTTCTACACTCAACATGCCCCAACTTCTATGCCTGACTGAAAATAGATGCACATACAGATGCCACATTAATAACATAGTGAATGACGCAAAACAACCTTTGAGGATGGATGGGATGTAAGTCAATAACACTCCTTATTCCAACTGATTCAAATGAAAGATTCCTTTCAATGCTTAAGAGGGTTAACACATATCCCAGAACAACTATGACTGATGAGCAACTTAGCTATTTATTAGTCAGGTCAATCCAGCCTGACAAAGCCAACAATATTGCCATCAACAAGTTTGCAACACTGAAGCAATAATATTTCTCATTAGAAGACTGGCTTGCACTGATACTTGACCTTGACTGCAAACAAGTTTATTATTTTTTTTACTCAACACAAATATGCATTTGAATTCTTTTTATATGTCTAAGTATTCATAAAGCCTAAGTTGCCTACTGCTTGATCTGGCTTAACTGTCCCCTTGCTAGAATTTTTACTAATTCATGCCACTTTTGCCTAACTACTGAGACATAGAATTCGCCCCCCCCCAGGACTTTTCTGAATTTACACTACTGCCACAAAGATGTCTACAGGAGGTCTTTACCACCTTTCCTTGCTGGAAAGGTGGTGAGCTGTACTGCAAACCAATTTATGATTTTTTTTTTTACTCAACATAATTATGCATTTGAATCTTTTTAAATGTCTAAGTATTCATAAAGCCTAAGTTCCATACTGCTTGGTCTGGCTTAATTGTCTCCTTGCTCGGATTTTGGCTAATTCATGCCACTTTTGGCTGGATGCTGAAACATAGAATTTGGTTCCCCTCTCCCTAGGATTTTTATGAATTTACAGTACTGCCACAAAGATAGAGACAAGAGGTCTCTACCACCTTTCCTTGCTGGGAAGTGCAATTAAAATAATTATCTTATTTACAATAAAATCATGTTCTGAAAAATCAAACTAACTTTCAAAGCTTAAGAAAAACATGGTTAATTTTACTTATAGGACTGAAATTTAACAGAAAAAAAAACTATTCAATACCCTATCCAAAAATATAGTCATGCTGTTTCAACTGTGTTCTAGCTCTCCCTAATAGGGTCAGATAGCCCTAGCCCTAGACTATATAAACAAATTTGCCACCGACTGATTACAAATAAGCACAAAAACAATGTAAAATGCTCCAAAATCAGCAAACTCTATCCCCTAACGGTGTGCAATTGTAACAGCAGTTGTTATTATTATATTTGAAAATAGTATATTGAATGGTACAAGACAATGGAGGTAAAATTATAAATGAGTTGCTTTTGTCTATTTTGGCAAGTAGACAATGAATGTCAATAAAACTATCAGGAATGCATCCAGAGTCTCAGTGATTCCTGAGGAAGAATTTTGAAGCACCTAACTCCACCTCTTTCCTCTCCTAAAGGCACTAAACTTTGATGAAATTTTATAATCTCTGTTTTATAAAAGTGAAACCTTGAGAAACAGATATACAGCTAGAATGGGGCACAAAATAAAAAGTGATTCGTGCCTCATTCCTTTGGCCAAATCTAATTTATGAGACTTTACAGGTTTGAAAATCTATTTCTTAAATTAAGCAGGGAAGCCTTAATATGGCTTAAAACTGAATAAGAATTGAATTTTCAAGAACAAGAGCCAATGAAAAAGAACTCAATGCCCAAAATTGAGGTAAAACATTTTTTTGGAAAATAGGTAAATACTAACATGTTATCTATGTAATCTTCTATGCCATAGAAATAAGGAAAGAATAGAGATAGTACCCTTGATAAGTTTCCAAGGCACATTTTAAGCCCTAGATTCATTCCTTAAGGCTTAATTCACCTAACTCAGCTACTTTCCAAGCTACCAAGAAGCCCCTCAACATGATCTTTACAAGCAATTGATATCTAGCTGACCAGGTTTTTGTCTCTTGGGTACTATCTTATTTGCATTTATATACCTAATCATCTTTGGTGGCTATTTTCTTATATAAAGAACAGCTGCAAATATGTGTTTATTTTCCTTAACATAATTTCAGGATGAAACAGCCTTCTTTTAAACAACAACATTGCTCCCTCCACTGATGCTTTTAAGATTGCTGCTGAAAAGAGTTGGTCCATTAAACAATGGAAGACATAATGGGATGCAATTTAGTCAATGGCTCCCCATCATCACTGACCAGCAGCTCTACAGGATTTTTTCCTTAGTTCACAGGACATTGGGATTTAAGATAATTTAGGGTAACATCAGCAGTGAACACCATATTTTATTAAAGAAAACACTGAAAGACAAGTTTTTGGAGTCCAGAATTTAGATAGACTATAGGCTAGACTACTAATGATATTTAATTTTGGATTATTAAAATTAGGCCTTTATGATGCTATTTCAAATGTGAAAGTCAAAATTTTTTATTTCCTTCTTAAGCTTTGAATTAGTACAAATTTTGACATAAGCCTTGATTAGGGGCTATTGAGAAGGAAATAAGTTAACTTCATAACATGCAGAATAATTGTAATTAACACATTCTGGCTGTAGCTCCACTATGCTTTGCCCCTCCCCCCTAAAGGGTAAATATATAGCCCAAATTATATAATTCCCATGTGTTTTTCCATTTCTTGATTTTTACACAGTTAATTCAATTTGCAAGTACACAGGTTGAAACAAGAGGATTGTTCACTTTTCAAATGTGTGGCATGGCAAAATGCATGGAAAATATATAATTTGAGCTATGTTTGCACTTTAGGGGGGAGGGGGATAAATTATAGTGGAGCTGTAGTCAAAATGTGTTAACTACAACTATTCTGCATATTATGAAGTAAGTGTTTTCTTCTCAATAGCCCAATGTTAGAATGGGTTGTACAATTGTACCAGATTCAGTACATTTTCCTCTAGTCTGTACAAGTTTTTTTTTTTAAGTGAGGAATTTGTTACAGTTTTGTTGAACTAGTACAAATTCAGTTTTTCTTGGTGGCAAGGATTAGGACTCACTGTTTCCCTCTCTCTTCTTTTGCAATCTGAAGGGACTCTATGGGTTTTGTGCAAATGTTACTTTTCAAATATTTGTTTTAGAAAGTTGGCATCAAATTTAACACACTAAAAACATGGCTTATTTAGCTCTATTGTTAAGGTAAGCTGTTTGAAGTATGCTTAAGATTTGACACATTGGTAATGCTTAAATATGTAGAAGTATACTCAGCTAACTATTCATATATTACTTTTGACAAGGTCAGGAATATTTTAGGTGCAAGGTAGGCTTATGGGGAACAATTGGAACTATGGCTATACAACCTTAAACTGTTCAACAAAAATCTATGCAGGTAGATTTGTGGTAAATATTTTCAATGACACAATAAAATCAAGAGTTACTATCAGCAGTAAACTAACACTCTATGCTAATGACCTGCAGCTCATTCAATTAGTCTTGTCCTGTGAAGATCATGCCCTTCTACAAAATAATCTTAGACTGCTTGATCAATGTGTTGAGGCTTGGCTTCTTTAAATTTAATGTTGTCAAGTGCCATGTCATTCACTTTGGCAAAATGAACCTTACCCTACCTTAATTTGCACTTCAGAGCAAATTAAGATCCATTGTGATCTGTTAATTGCTCTATACTTGATGATGTGAATGATTAAGCATCAAATGCTTCCTACTGGTACTTCCAGGGAACACCATTCTATTCAATATCTAATGACTTCTTGAACACTTCATTATTGATAATGAATGAAATTCAGTACTCATGCTAAGAAGTCTGGTGCTGGTGCTAGATTAACTGTACTCTTCAGTCTTCTGTATAAGGGACTTGTGCATCCTAAGCTTGAAGTTGGAATGTCCCTAGCCTCCTCTTATTTTAAAAAAGACATAAAAGTGCTGGGAGATGTGCCATCAAGTGATATCTGGCATGCAGGGCCAAATTGACTTAGTGTGAGGCCTGACTAGAATTTTTTTTTTGAATGGCCCCTCTTTTTTAACATTTCCATTAGAGTCTAAAAAATAGATTTGGCCATATGAATATGGTTCAAAATCAACTTCAGGGGTCTGTGATGAGTGTGCTGCTAAATTAATTTTGTGATGAATGTCAAAGATTGTGATGGTGCTGTTCTTCTAACATAATATTTTATTTTCTGCCCTTTCATTTTTGACTTGTTCTGATCCTTGCTGTCCTTCAACACCACAGTTCTTTGTTCTTCTCTGATATTTTTGAAACATTCTGATACTTGCTTTAGCTTGTCTACTAAGCTTACAATTCTTTGTTCTTCCCTTTCATTTTTGACTGGTTCTGTTGCTTGTAATTCTTGCTGCTGACTAACTGCAAATTTCTTTGTTCTTGCACTTGTATATCTTTTCACCACACATTTCTCTGTTCTTCATTTTCATTTGTTCTGATCCTCATTGTCAATGTCTTGTAACCACATATTTTGTTTGTTCTTCACTTTTGATTTTGTGATTCTTGCTGCCACTTATCTCTTAACTGCATATTTCTATGCTCTTCAATTTTGTCTTTGACTTGTTCTGATTGTCAGTTTCACTAATATTCTAACTAAATATTTCTTTTATATTTATTTTTGCTTTGGACATTTTTTAGTGCCTTTTGCCTTAGTTGCTTGGATTGGTTGTGTCACTTTTGATGGTCTAGGTTTTTCTCTATCACCCATTGTAAATTTACATTTCAAGTAGTTCTCTGGATCTTGCCTCAATTGATGGTCCAGTTTGTTCATTTTGAGCTTATGGTTTTGTCCTATTTTCTTCTTGTTTGTGCTTGCCTTGATTTACATTTGTGTCCCCTAGATATTATGGAAATGCCTTTTGAAATTTACATCAGTGAATGTACATATTTCCAAATTTTTGTTCTGCAAATGCTTCTAAAACTGTTTTAAATCTATGAACCTTGTTGCCTTCACTTGTAATGAACATAATTATTTAACTATTTAGTCTATCCTGATTATTGTTGATATTGGGTGGTTTTTTTTCATTGGCTTTAGCCTGGAAAATGATCTCTCTCCAGAAGCAATATTTACTGGAATTGTTAAGAACATTTCACAATTTCAAAAATCAATTGTTCATTTTGATTACAGCATGAGGCCTCTTTAGTTGCCCTTTATCAAGCCCTGCTGACATGCTGGAACTTTCCTACCCTGAAAGACTAGCAGAGCTGAAACTCCCAATTCTTGTATACAGGAGAAATTGAGGTGATACCATTTTTAACCTATAAATTAATGAGGGCTAATACTGTCCCAGCATTATTTCATACTGTTGGTCTTAACTCAAGAACTAGAGGTTATCAGTTGGAACTTGTTAAGCAGCCTACCCTATCCAGAGTCCATGTTCAATTCTTTTCCTCAAGAATTGTCAACAGTTGGAATGAACTCTGAAGAAACTGTTCCTTTTGAATCTATGGACATCTTCAAATGAAGACTGGATGCTGAGTAGTCCTCTAGGGAGTGTAAACTTAACTGGGAAGCTATGGATTAGCACAGTGCACCTGGTCACTAAAGAATCCTGAATACAATTCAAATTGTCAACTCTGGAGCTCTACAAGGATAAATTCTTTGACTGATCCAAGCAGCAAATTAAGGTAATTAAAAGTTTTGATGTCTGGTATATTTTTTCTGGAAAGTACATTTTTAGCACTTTGTTTGGTACAAGTTAAATTACAATGTTAGCATCTCCACACTGCAATAGCCCACATTCTAGGCTTATATCTATATTTCTTTAATTGTGGTGGACTGCAATTCAACCTAACTTAGTCTGTTTTTATTTCAAGTCAAAACCTGTTTTTATACTGCCTGATAACTGGTAGCCAAGGCTATCCCACATTGTTTTAAGGCTACCTAATTTCCGTCCTTGTAATTGGAAGTAACCACGAACTGTTTTATACTGTCCCACAAGCCTCTTGGAAAAAACTTGTACCCTCAAGTGAAACCTGTTTAAAATGACCTAAGAAATATTGTACTGGCCCATATTAGCTTAGAAAGAGGCAGGGAAGCCAGTTCTGAGACGCTAAATATGATTAAAAACGTTGATTAGTCATCACACAATAGGCAGAAAAACTTTTAGGAGAAAATTTTATGCATTTCTCAACCTTCGCAGAACATGATATAATTCGTCTAAATAAAGACATTTTCGCGACATTTGAATTACTTGCCTTTTCAGCAGGATTGTCACAAAACTTTGCGGGAACGGTGCCACATTTCTCGATAATAAGAGCCTTGACTTCCTTCCTACAGCTGGAAACATTTAAATTTGTTGTTGAATAGGTAATCGTTCAAACAAATGCATGGGTTTTCTACACTGCTACAATTTTTCTCTAGCATGAATAAATGGGCTAAACAATATATTTATTTTCAAAAACATATGGCCTTATGCATCCTGTAATCAAACTATAAATAGACTAAATTAATAGCGAATCTTCACCTCTAGAAATTTCCAGAATCTGAGTTGACGATTCCTTCGTATGCAATCTGACCAATTGAGTTTAACAGACGAATCTGGAAGGACTGGGCACTTGAACTTCAAGATTTGTAGACTCAGGGAGCTATGGCCCTGTAAAGAGTATTTTTGATGGTAGAACGAGTAGAAGAAGAAGAATTAAGAGATTGAGTTGAATTTTAAATGAAGAAATGTCAATGCTTATTTGAAAATATTTCCACAATTAGTTGCTTCTAAAGTAGCACTTTTCTGTATCTGCGATGAATTGGCTTCACTATTCAGAATCAAGAAGGTGGAAACTCACCGTAGATATTCTTTTTCACAAAAATGATAATGAAAATAAAAAATCACTCACAAAAATCATCTTTTCTTCCTTATTTTCATTGACACCAGTTGTACTGGTATAAACAGCCCCCTAGCGTCAATGAAGCTAATGTAGCTGTCCCCAAAGTTAATAAACTGTTTTCCTTACATGACTTTGTTGACTTTACTAGAGTCGGAAAAAAATTCTGAAGATTTTCACATAGGCTACTAGAACCTAATAGAAAGATGGAGTCTTGAAGCTGAACAATTACTCATTTCTGAAACAAACCACATATGTGTAATACAATTATACTGTCTGCGTACATTATAGTTTCAACTTGTTTAAATATTTAGCCTTGTAAAAAAAGTAAAGGCTAAAGTAAAACCTTTCGATCTAAACCTTTTAAACCCCTTTTCAACAAAAGAAAAAAATTTGGTTAATTCAAGTGATTTGCTACAAAAACCTGCTGTAACATTAACAAGGCTAAATTTATCTGTGAGTGGGAAAACCTTTATGGTATAGGGTTCTTAGAAAACCTTTATTAATTTCAATGAGGCTATGTGAGCCTTGCACCATAATTTAAATTTACTTTCACAGATTTGGATGTGTCACTCCTCTGCTGCAAGGAAAAATGAAGTGTTTCATCTTTAATCCAGGTATCGTTTCTTCCAGAATTGCCTACCACAAGCAAAAAGTATATTATACAAATTTCTATGTGCCTTATCTTACAATGTTAAAAACTGTTTGGGTATCCGAGTGCCTTCTGGCTATGTATGATAAATTCAATGCATCTTAGAAGCTTAAGAAACTGAGGATAGACGAGCACAAGCACCACATCGATTGGTGCCACAAAACTATTTCAGTTGGATGTATGTATTACATACATTTTGTCTGTGGGTACTACATAGGCCAAAATAGTGGTATAATTAGCACTATTGTGCTATATGTGGCAAACAAGCTTATGAAATACGCATCTATAATTTAGAAGAAAATATAGATGACGAGAGTTAATGACAAAATGTAACATTAACAAGGCTAATCGTAATTAATACAATCATTATTGCGAAACTTAATTTCACTCTTAATCCGAAATTATCCGACTGAGATGGTCACGACAAGCTAAATTGTAGCTTGTCGTTTATGTTGTTACTTACATTTATGTTATTACTTACATTTAATATTAAGGGCAAGAGTTGTATCCCTATTAAGCAATTTCAAAAGTATGGAGACATTAACATTTAATTTATGTCGTAATTAATACAATCATTATTGCGAAACTTAATTTCACTCTTAATCCGAAATTATCCGACTGAGATGGTCACGACAAGCTAAATTGTAGCTTGTCGTTTATGTTGTTACTTACATTTATGTTATTACTTACATTTAATATTAAGGGCAAGAGTTGTATCCCTATTAAGCAATTTCAAAAGTATGGAGACATTAACATTTAATATTTGTTGTTACTTACATTTAATATTAAGGGCAAGAGTTGTATCCCTATTATTTATGGACAAAATTCCATAAAGAGAGTCCCTAAGCTAGGGATAATTACAATATGGCCATGTGCCACCAAATATTAGAAATCTGTAGAACAAAAAAAAATCACAAAAGATAATTCAATTATCAAAAAGATAAGATTAGATTTATAAAAGTTTCATGTGCGTATCTCTACTACTCTCTTTGGAATATTAACGAAAGTTGACACAGAAAGCTATTGTTTGCCCTAGGCGACTAAATATTTTGCTTTTCATTCATGGAAAATGTAATATTTAGGTAAAGTGAATAAATTCACACACAGTAAATTCTATCACACAGATAGAACTGTTTCCTATAAAGGGCCAACAATGAGATAAGAAAAGAAAACTAACATCAACAAGGCTGCTTTTCAGCTACCGTTTTCACGCAAAAAACTAGCTCATCTGCTATAGGAATAAGACTGGTAAACTACATTTGCTATCCTGATTTACATCACCAAATTATAAAAAAGATACAAATACCTTCGGGACCTAAAAGTTCGTCATCGGTATAATAGCTATATTGGATTCTATAACAGATTCGTCCGCTATAGGAATAAGAATGATAAACTACACTCGCCATCTTGATTTATATTACCAAATTATGAAAAAGATGGGAACACTCGTACCTTCGGCACCTAAAAGTTCGTCATCAGTATAATAGCTAGCTTCTTTTCAGATGTGAATAACATATAACTCTCCCTTATGGTGGTATATCGAAGTTATCTCTAATAACTTGTGGTACTCCCTAGTGTGCTAAATTGGTTCCTTTATCCTTTCTTATTACGTTTAACAAACATTATTAAATGTTTACCAGTGTTTTTAAGTTTGCTAATGATTTGACTATGTTTGACCTTTTTAGAACTAAATTACTTATGATTGCACTATCAATTTAGAAATTGAAAATACCAAAAAAATTAACTTGAGGCTAAAAGATTATGCAAACTTTTAAACACATCAAAATAGAAAATGTACACTTCCAAATAAATTAAGTAAGGTAGTTTTTGGTTGAATTCCTTTGCCAACCTAAACAATTCCTAGTATAAATCCAGACATTAAAACTATTCACTATTCCCATGATACTCCCTATTTTAACCATGCCTCTGACTATGGATTCCAGACTCAAATGCTTCAGCTTTAAATTTTACTAACTATTCTTCCCTTCTTCTAAATAAAATTTCCACCCTTCCAAATGCAACAATTAGCACCCGATGAGCAAGAAGCTAGGCATGGAAATTAACCCAGTTATATCTATGTGGTGGTGCAAGTACTTTTTACGTCCTTTTAGTTGCGAATCTCATGTTTTTTTCTAAGAAATGTTTGTCATCACCTATCTCTTTGCTAAGTTCTAAAAGACGACTGCCATCATGGGATCAAGAGTCTCTTACAAATTAATGGAAACATGTTTTTCAAATCTTAGCAAGAATGACGTCAAAACTTATAAGGAACATAACTTATTCTTTAAATAAGGGCAGGACTGGCTTTCTTTGACCCAAGGTTTTATGCTAAGGCTTACATTTAATATTAAGGGCAAGAGTTGTATCCCTATTAAGCAATTTCAAAAGTATGGAGACATTAACATTTAATATTTGCAAGTAAATTTCAGGTAGGCTCTGAATAAACTTAGACTTTAAATAAAGTTCAGATTCAAAAAAAAACTACAATTTAGCTTGTCGTGACCATCTCAGTCGGATAATTTCGGATTAAGAGTGAAACTAAGTTTCGCAATAATGATTGTATTAATTACGATGGCGGGCGTTGCGATAAAAAATACGGGAAAACATTTTTTTTTCAGGATTTATTTGTTAGATTTAACGCCCATAGAAAATAAATCTACTACCCACAACAACTGGTAGTTCTATCAATAATACATATTTTGTTAGTGGTTATCTGCTTTACAGTCACTACCTTACTCTTTGGTCGTAACTCGTAACTATTTAGTCCTCTTTTTATTTCGCCATCTTGCTGCAGGTAGTTACAGCGAAACTACTTGCTACGTTATACGTATCTTGGTGGGATACCTTTTCGTTCTAAGAATAAGGTTACCAGGCTGGCAATTTAAATTTCAGTATCCCTTTTGAGGGAGGAGTTAACCCCCTTATTCGCATACTACAAATTTCTTGTGAAAGCTACAAAGTTTTCTCTTTTACCACTCCTTGTCAGTACCTCAGTGCTAACTTTATTCTTATTTATCTAGATGTCAACCAAGTTACGGTTCGCTGTAAAATTTAAATAGCCATAACATTTTGAAGTAATCTGTGTCTACTGTCTAGTTTAGTTTTGATCCTACATTGTGATTAAGATGGTCCAGGAGATAGTAAATTGAACAACCAAAGATGTCTGATGAAAAAGAACTTGTGGATGTTGGTGTCGAACTGGATAAACGTACTAAAACCAAAAATGATACTTTCTATGTTGATGTTGGCAAAGATATTGATGTTGATATAAGTGTTTCAGAGACTATAACTGGGTCCTCATTGTCAGGAAGTCCAAGACAAAAGAAGCAGGATAGTAAGAGCTCTCCTAAAAGCATTAATAAACCTGTAGAAAAGCTAGAATCTCCTAAGGAAGTATTAATTGGTGGAAATGGAAAGAAACTTAGTGGAAGCTCTTCAACAAACAGCAGCCTTTCTCAAATACCAGTTCCCAAAAGCTTTAATAATATTAGTTCTTCCAGTAGCATTAAAACTGCCAAAACTATTGATTTGAAGGATATAAGCAGTAAACCAAGTCCATCTCAAGGAACAAGGGATAGAAGCAACTCTTTTGCATCATCTAAAGAATTGCCTTCAGAAAGGAAATCAACCAGTTTTGAAAAGTCAGAAATGAATCATGAAGGTGCAAAAAAATCTATGTCCCTTCAGAAATTAGAAAAACCAAGCCTTCCATTGCCTTTAACTCCTGCTGTCTCTCCAACAAAGCTTTATGCCAGTGAAAAAGGAAAAGAAGTGTCTCCACTTAGCTCAGACCCTAATTATGACAAGCTAAAGTCACCTGATGATCTGTTTCTAGTGTCTTGCCATGAAATTCAATCTAAAATGAGTCCTGTACTTTCAATTCAGGGTCCTGATATACAAAATCCACAAGATAATAGACCACCAACTCCAGAGTATTCTCTGCCTAGTAAACTCCAGAATAAATCTTCAAGTCCATTGCCAAAAAAACATGCTTACACAAGCCAATCCCCTAGCAACAAGACCAGTTCTGAGTTATATTTATTGTCTACTAAAAGAGATGTTGTGACCAACATACCAGGAACCCACTGGACCCCATTGAGAATGCTTCAAGAGCCCAAGCAAACATCACAGAAAAAAGATTCTGCTGCATTATTACCAGAAAAAAGGTAATAAATAGGCCTATATCCTTAGTTATCTATTTCAGTGTCCCATCTATAAAATTATAAAAACAACTTAAAAAATCCTAAAAAAAGAAAAAAGAATTTACATCATTCCTGTAAAGTAAAGTGGAGTACTTCACTTTACTTTACCCCCTCCCCTTCTTCTCTGATATGAAAATATATAGCCTTAATTATATATTTCCCATGTACTATTCTGCTTCTTGATTATGTCACTCTTTTGTTGAAACAACAGCCAAAAATCAACATCAATGAAATCAAGAAATAGAAAAATTACTGGGAAATATATTTTTGGGCTATATTTTGCATGCTAGGGTGGGAAGGGTAAAGCAAGGTCTTTTTTAGGAGAGATGTAAGAAAGTATTTTAGGATTTAAAATTTTTTTATAGTGTTTCCTTTTGTGTGGGCCTTACTTAAACCAATACTAAAATGTTCTTCATTATCATAGAAAGTTGCAAAGTTTAGAAATTAAACTGTAAAGAAAAGTTTAAAGCTATTTTATTGGAAAAATTATGAATCTATATATATACAACTTTCAGAAGTACATCTGCAGCCCAGGCAGATGTTTAAGGTTGAGTTATTTGTAAGCCCAGGCAGGTTTCTATTTGTAATGCTTTAAAGATTCTGTGAAGACTTTCCTACTTAAAATAAATTTAAAATTCTATTAGGTGTGCTATATTTGTCCTGATTTTGAATTAATTTTTTAAGTTTAACAAAAAGTGTTTTTCATAGACTTTCAGGTTTTGGCAGAACAATTCTAAAGATTAGAGCCAGATTGTAAGCCAAATATGAGTTGCTGATTCTGATTTCTTTGTACCCTACTCGTTTTTCATTAACATTTGATTTTTTTAGTGCAAAAAAGTGGCAGCATAATTAGTGTGTTTATATATAGGCCTAGGCTTACATCCAGGTGTTAGAGGGAGGTCTGGAATGCAGAACTAAAAGCAGCTTTTAAAACAGTATTATTAGAATCTTTCTGTTATCCTAGTTCAGCTCCTTTTTAACATAATATAAATTATATGAATGGGCAAACAGAAGATTTTAATTAAATGGGGGCAACTGCCTCCTCTGGAGTATGGCCTTCATCCTCTAGATTTCAAAAGTTTTTGTTGTATAATCTCTTCTTTGGGTATTTTCAATAAAAAAAACAGCACAAAATTGCCCATCCCCAATATTTTAAAAGTACCCCCCCCCTGTTCAGTGGATTTTTATGGATTTATGCCCTTGTAGAAAAGTGTGGATGAACAAGCTTGGAGACACACTTCCCAAGCCAATCTTCAAATTAGATTTGTTTATGGTAAGAAAAATCTATATTGAGATTTTTATTAGCATGCCCAATTTTTGAGTTTGTGAAAAGTCAGTTCTGTGGACAGGGAAGGGGTAGACAAGATAACATGAAAACAGCTTCCCAGGCAGTCAAGTTTCAGTTGTCTTGCTCTACAACTTTCTAAGATAGGAACAAACCACTCTACTTGATTTTTATAAAAAATTCATATCCCAATCTACCATATTATTTGGTTACATTGATGTACATCCTAATGTAAAATCAATCAGAGACCCTTGCCTAAGTAAGGAACAATGTTGGCACAATGTATCATTTTTTATTTTTTTTTTGGTCTTAGACCAGGGCACTTTGTGTCAAAGGAGTTGTTGTAGAAACTTCGAAAAGAGCTCATTCGATTGGAAATTGAAGTGGCTAGTGCCCTTTTTATAGTCGAAAGTTATTGGAGGGCTACTAACACCCCTTTCACAGCTACTATTTCCCGAAACACATCCAATCAAAACTTTGAGATAGCCATTTAGTTCAGTGCAGTTGATTTCCACATAGAAATTGCGTTTTTGAGGAGGACAGTCCCCCACCGCCCTTAGGGGACGGGTTGTAAGTTATGCCCTGGGGGCATATAAGATTTTTATAGAAAGCGTTGGTGTAGAAAGTTATTGGAGGGCAACTAGCCCCCCCCCCCCACACCCATCATTCCCCCAAACACGTCCAATCAAAATTTTGAGATAGCCATTTTGTTCAGCATAGTTGATTTCCTGATAGAAAATATGTTTTGAGGAGGTCACTCCCACACAACCCTCAGGACAAGGATTTTAAGTTATGCCCTGGGGGCATATAAGAACAATGTTGGCACACTGTATTATTTATTATTTTTTTCCTTTAGACCAGGGCACTTCGTATCAAAGAAGTTGTTGTAGAAAATTCGAAATTCGAAAACTTTGAAAAGCGTTCATTCAATAGGAAATCGGAATGGCTTGCACCTCAAATTTTGTCCTTGTTTTTCTGTGTCTCAGAAGATTGGGATAAAAAAGGGGTTATCATAGGCAGTGCAATAGCGCTGCCCAAGTAAGGAATAATGTTAGCACAATGTATTATTTATTTATTTTTTTTCTTGGTCTTAGACCAAGGCACTTCGTATCGAAGGATTTGTCGTAGAAACTTCGAAAAAGGGCTCATTCGATTGGAAATTGGAGTGGCTAGTGCCCTTTTTAATAGTCAAAAGTGATTGGAAGGCTACTAACACCCCTTCCACACCCACCATTTCCCGAAACACATCCAACCAAAAATTTGAGATAGCCATTTTGTTGAGCGCAGTTGATTTCCACATAGAAATTGTGTTTTTGAGGAGGACACTCCCCCACAGCCCTCAGGGCAAGGGTTGTAAGTTATGTCCTTGGGGCATATAAGGTTTTTATAGAAAGCGTTGGTGTAGAAACTTCAAAAAAGGCTCATTCTATTGGAAATTCAATGGGCTAGTGCCTTTTTTAATAGTCGAAAGTGATTGGAGGGTAACTAACCCCCCTCTCACGCCCACCGTTCCCCCATACACATCCAATCCAAATTTTGAGATAGCCATTTTGTCCAACGTAGTTGAAAGATCTGGAGGTTAAGTCTTTGAGAATGACAAGCCCCCACCGCCCTCAGGGCAAAGGTTGTAAGTTATGCCCTGGGGGCATATAAGGTTTTTATAGACTGCGTTGTTGTAGAAACTTCAAAAAGGGCTCATTCGATTGGAAATTGAAATGGATAGTGCCATTTTTAATAGTCAAAAGTGATTGGGAGGCAACTAACACCCCTTCCATGCCCACCGTTTCCCCAAACACACCCAATCAAAATTTTGACATAGCCTTTTTGTTCTATGCAGTTTAAATTTCAGGAAATTATACCTTTGAGCAGGACACTCCCCCTACAGTCTTCAGGGCAAGGGTTATAAGTTATGCCATGGGGGCATAGAAGTTCTTATTGAAATATTTGTCCTAGAAACTTGAAAAAGGGCTCATTCGATTGGAAATTCAAAGATCTAGTGCCCTTTTTAATAGTCGAAAGTGATTTGAGGGTAACTAATCCCCCTATCACACCCACCTTTTCCCCAAACACATCCAATAAAAATTTTTAGATAGTCATTTTGTTCAGCGTAGTGTATTTCCAGATGGAAAGTATGTTTTTGAGGGGGACACTCCCCCATAGCCCTCAGGGCAAGGGTTGTAAGTTATACCCTGGGGACATGTAAGGTTTTTATAGAAAGCGTTGTCGTAGAAACTTCAAAAAAGGCTCATTCAATTGGAAATTCAAAGCACTAGTGCCCTTTTTAATAGTCGAAAGTGATTGGAGGGCAACTAACCCACCTCTCACGCCCACCATTTTCCCCAAACACATCCAATCTAAATTTTGATATAGCCATTTTGTTCGATGTAGTTGAAAGTTCTGGAAATTAGGTCTTTGAGGATGACAACCCCCCTAAAAATAAACTTATTTTGTGAAAAAGTTTTTTAATTAATCTCCTAGAAGAAGTTCAAAAGAGGTCAAATTAAAAGGCTTTGTGGTATATATATATATATATATATATATATATATATATATATATATATATATATATATATATATATATATATATATATATATATATATATATATATATATATATATATATATATATATATATATATATATATATATATATATACATATATATATGTGCTGTTACATTTCCGTTTCTTCACTTTATTTTATGCTTCTTTGGTTTTTGTTGACTTTGTTGGTTTTTTGTTGTCTGTTGCTCTTAAATGGAATAGTTTTTAAAAAGAAACTATCAATCCTTTTTCGGTACTGGTGAATTATGCGGGCCCACCGCTATATATAGTATCAAGGAAACCAGTCACGAAACCCGTCAAACGGGCTATTTGCAAGATACCGCTATAGATAAATGATTGCAAAGACGTGGGTTCTCAAGGAGTTACAATATTTAAATGATTGTTTTTCGGGGTTTAAGGGGGAAAACGGTACCTAGGTTAGGTTAGGTTGTGTATTTAATATATGCTATGCTTTATCCCCCCCCCTCCCTAATGTGCAAATATATAGCCCAAATTTGTTTCTAAACTATTATATACCGTATTCATCCTATTTTATTTTATTTCATTAGCATTAACCAAACTTGACTTCTTTCGTGGGCCCGCATAGTGCACCAGTACCCTTTTTTCTTTCATAAAATATTTTCCAGTTGGTTCAGCAGAATCTTTTTTTTGGGGGGGGACCATGGGCGTGTGGAGGGGGGCAGGGGGGCAGCCTCCCCTGGAAATTCAAATTTAGATCAGATATTGCTGAAAAAGCAGATGGTTGAAAAAGCAGTAGTAGGCTAAATAGGTAGATGGCTAAAAAAGCAGTTGATAAAAGGTAGATGGTTGAAAAAACTGGAAATAAACAGCTGGAATAACAAAATAAAAGTTTAACAAGAAGCAATTATCAATAATGTCTTGGAAATGTTTAGCTCTAATCCAAGAAGATTAATGCTGAAGCTTATTGATGATTCATAGTTATTAGTGATTACTTATTAATAAAGATTTCATAGGTATGATGGAACTTGCTGGCAATGTAAGGTTTTGTGAACTGTCAATATAACTTCAACTCCCCCTGCCCTTCATCATATAATCGGCTGCCCTCCCCCCTAGACAAGAAGCTACGTACACCCATGGGGGAAGGCTGTTTGGGAATAGACACACCTATATTGTTTTAAGATAGGGTTTACATTAATATTTTGATTTACTGTAGCAATGCAAGACAAAGCTTTAAATCAGAATAGTGTTACTTTCTAAAATGGACTTGATTGTGGTCTATAATTTTATATACTGATCCTAATTGCTTTCTTCCTGCTTGCAGATGAGCTAGATTGGGTTTCAAATCCGACAATAATAGTAAATAGGTTCCCTCTTAATTAAAGAGCTATTCCATCTGTAGAAGATAACTACTTTAAAACAAGTTTTGAGTTTCAGGACTCTCTCGAGGATTCTTTATAAATAATGCTAATATAGATTAAAGTGTTTAAGAGGCTTACATGAAAAAATTGGCTTCCTTTCATCCTAAATGCAAAAAAAAGCGTTCAGAATCAGTGACATTGGTGGTCAAGCCAATTTCTAGCTTTTAGATTTTGATTGGCATGTCTTCTAATATTTTTCTTTAGGCAAATGTATCGTGCAGCAGTTCCCCATGAATACACAGGGTCATTTCTGTGTTTTCAATGTTGCCACGAAAAATATAAGAAGATATAATGGTTGTCGAAAGTTACATGAACTTGCAATTTAGTTTGGTATATTAAATGCAATATTTCATTGTGGTTGGAGTTTTTGTTTTCTTTTAAGTTCAGTTATTTATTTTTATAGGCTATATCAAGACGAGAAGCCATTAAATGATTCCATTACCACTGATGGTGGCCGTGGTCAGTCATCAAAAATATATGAACCAAATATTGCATCTCCTGCGTCACAATATCAGGTCCAAGAGGGACAGTCTAGAACAAGGTTTGTGTGGTACTTTTGTTATTTTTTTTTTTTTTTGCAAAGTCAGGTTTTGATTCTCTTGAGAGTCGGTTTCACTAGTGGGTCACAGCCACGTTCAATGTGAAAGGAGTAGACTGGTGTTGTGAAATTGTAGACAATATACTATTCAGTATTCTCTTGCCCCCTGAATTTGTGTTAGTATTTGAAGGTTAAATATCAATACATTGTTACTTACCGTGCCTCCAAATTCTACTGAATCAAAGTTGACCTTTATCTGATAAAGGTCAACTTAGACCTTTATCAGATAACTTTTACCTGGAGGTGGAAGAGGGAGAGGAGGGGGTCCAGACCTTTGCCTTTCTGGAAATGTTCAAGTTTTTGCGATTTTCCATATAGTTTCTTAAATTTTTGCTTCTGTGTTCTTACTTTTTTGATTCTCGAAGGTATGCCCCCTCCAACAAAAAAAACAAAAAAAAAAAAAACAAATTCTAAGACCATTTTTAAAAAAAGTGCATATGTAATTGTGTATCGATAGTTGCTTCTCATTAGTTTAATATTGTAACCGCTATCAGTTATTTTAAATGTCCTACTGATTTTAGTAGGCTTGGTTTCTTAACTGTCTTTGTTTATGTTTTTTATTGTTCTCAAGCTAGATCTGTTTCGAAGATTTAATATTACATTTCAATACCGCTCGAGTCAGATTTAAGTGAGTTATAGCAACCAGTACCGTATTAAATTATTTTAGTCAAAGATTAAAGTAACAGTTTCATGTTTTTACAAGCTGTGAATAATTTTGGACAGACAGTGTTTTTGGTACTTACGTGTTATCCCGACAACACTCAAGTTCTTTATCTGAGTAAAATTGGTTTCTCTGTCTGCATTCGGAGATAATTAGCTTAGCCTGAGTGAGATATGCAGGTACATTTTAATCAAATATTTAATATATAGAGTTGGTTAGGTAAGATATTTAATAGGGCCGTTCTTTTACTCATCTGTGTGCTAAGATCTTACATCTTTTGACAAAGAACGCTTGAAAGTGAAATCTTAGCACTAAGATCTTTCATCTTGCAGCGTTCTTTTGCAAATGTCTTTCATCATTCTGCTCTGATCAGTAGTCTAAGAAACGTGATGAGTATATCATCAAAGTTCTCTCATCATTATTCTATACGGCATAAAAATGGTCTCCTTCATACATTTTGCTGTCATCAGTGGACTGTAAGATCTTAGAACAAAGATGAGCAAAAGAACGGAAATCTGTGCAGAAAGATGTGATCTTAGATGTAAGATCTTAGAGCAAAAGAACGACCCTAATATAATGCGTTCTGGGCGGCTTGGTTTCCATAATTCTCTGTTGCAGTTTCCATAATTTGGTTACTTAAGTATTATATTTTACTCAGGTTTTGGTATGTTTCATTATGCTTAACCTATTTTCACTTCTGGAGTGAGGTCGGGATAACACGGAAGTTACGTGTTTTTTTTTTTTTAGTATACGGTGCTTTGAAGTGTGTCCGGTTTGGTGGTTATTTAATAAAAATTCGTGTAGATTACTTCTAACGTTCGAAGTTGAATTCGTTTTTAAAGTTGTCGTAACTGAAAGGGCTGAGCTGCAATTGTTTAAGAAACATGGAACAAATTGGGGTACTTTCTAAGAGTAATCTGAAGGGCCCTACTGGGGAAATTTGAAAATATATGCCTATAAATGCATTTTCTTTTGATAATGGCCTCCTCCCTAAATAATTTCTCCAATACCAGTGCATACTTTGTTGTGTAGGATTGAGATGGTTATTATTATCTAATTTTAGATTAGCGTTTTATCTGATCAAATAATGACAAATCCTTTGATGCTGAAAGGGGAAAGAAACAAAGTCTATAAATGATGAATTTTATTTAATTAGGTCAAATTCATTTTCTTAGATTTCCAAAGTATCAATATTTTAACGTAGCTTAATGCTTCTGAGGGCTAAGTTCTAATTCGGGAATGAGCCAAGATATTTCAGGAGTTTCAGAACGGCTCTAAAAATTAAAACCTTCTCAATAAGGGCTTCTGTTTTCATAGCAACATACGTAGTTTTGTTTTTATTTGTCACTCTCATCTCTTGCTGGGAGGTTATAATGCCTAGGACTACCGTGTGAAATGATCATACCATGTTTTAGTGACATGCAAAATTCTAACTAAACTAAGGGGCTCAATTTTGGTCATACTGGTTCAGGAGCCTAGATCTCGAATTTCTTCAATTCACACAGAAAAAAGGCTTTTATTACATTGTGTAATACTGTGTGACATTTTCTGGAAGCAATCATTTTATTCTTGTAAGCGTGATTGCAAAACTTATAGCAGAAAGGAGAGCTTCCACATAGGCTCCGAAAACTTCATAGCGAATATTCAAATGCTTCATCTGTTTTTGACGTCCAAATAAAGGACAAAATTGTGAGTCTATTGGCCTTTATGCTCTTCCAAATGTCTCGAAAAAGTGTTGCAGGAACTTCGCTTGCTACCTTGATTCCCAATCTAAAGCATACACTCTACTGCGGAAACCGATTTTATCTTTAACGGACATTTGAATATAATTCTCTCAGGGGATAGATCTTTTACGTTTTCTGTACATGAATAGCAGGAGGGTTTATGGTCACACATTGATGCACCCATGCTCGACTAATAAGATGGGGCGTAGGTTCAAAATAAATAAAGTGAATTTTCAGGTAACCATCTAATTCTTTAAAGTTTAGTGGAGGGGGGGGGGGGTACTCTCCCCCTGCGTACATGTATGTAACCATAAACACGTCTTTGCTTCCTCACATCATGTATACTAAAATCATTGCATGATCGTGATTTCGATAAGTTTTAACGTGTTCACATTTCTGCAAAGATGTATTTTTAAACCCTTGTTTTGAAATCAGCCATTTGCATGATTCAGCGCTCATGGCCCTGGGAATCTGCTCGTAATGTTCTCAGACTAAGGTGTACTTCCTCGAGTTTTTCATTGTTCTGATCAACATGGTTATCTTGAAACTTAGACCCAATGTGATGCTGGAAAATTCCAATTGAATTCGCCACTAAAAAAGAGAACTATAGGCCTATCTCATATCAAATGAGCCCTACTCAGACTTTCTACAATCATTTTTCTATATAAATGATGCTGGAAAAAATACATGGAGAAACATTCCTTTTTTCCAGTTTCTTTTTTCTGTGTATTTCTGTTTGTCAACATGGCGATCAGACGGAGGACAAATCAGCATGTTTTTAAGCATAACTTTCTTTTTCTTATTTCAGTATGTTAACCTGATTTATTTTTGCTAGAAAGCAATTTGTTTTCTACGTCGAGGTAAGAGTTCTTTCTAATTCCTTTCTCATCTCTGTGAATGGACTCTCTTGAACCCATCGTCGTAAATAAAATTGCAGGACGGAATACTTTTTTTTTGTGGAACTGGAAAATTGGATCGTTTCCAAAATTAAATAAAGAATAGAGAGCTATGTTTTATTAAAAAATAGCTATCATTTTATCAAAAAAAAGGTTTTCTGATGATAGTATAAAATGAAAATAAAATTTTAAAAAATGAAAAATTATTGCTTCTCAGTTAACGTAACATATTTCTACAAAACTGGCTTAAATACGGTGACTCATATAATATGTCCCTTTCTAGGTAAAATTAAAAAAAACTAGCGCTTTACTGAAAACACAAAGCGTACCCAACAAAACATATGCTTACTTGCGAATAGGACTCCTTGACTAGCTTATAAACAATAAAGACTTAGCCTATTTATAAGGGTCTCAATAGTCATTCCTTGGCTACGATTTTAGTTACTCTAGGTATACAGATTAAATTCTCTACAAAACTCAAGTGAGCTCAGTTTGGATGTGTTGATTCATAAATCGGAAAATGTTTCTCCAAGAGTGTCTAGTCGGTATCAAACAGTTCGTGGTAACGAACCGTAAGTAAGGAGCGACCCGGCTCAATGGTGACCGAAACTCTAAAAAACGGAATTTTGATACCAATATATACATCAAAAGAATCAGATTTTAATTCTGATTTCAAATATATAGATTTCATCAAGTTTAATCTTACCTATCAAAAGTTACGCGCCTGAGAAAATTTGGCGGACTTTCGAAAAAAGGGGGAAAGACCCCCTAAATGTTACAGAACCTTAATGAAAATCACACCATCATATTCAGCGTATCCGAGAACCCTACTGTAGAGGTTTCAAGCTCCTATCTACAAAAATGTGGAATTTTTCATTTTTTGCCAGAAGAAAGATCACGGATGCGTGTTTATTTGTTGTTTTGTTTGTTTTTTTTTTCCCAGGGGTGATCGTATTGACCCAGTGGTCCTAGAATATTGTAGGAGGGCTCATTGGAACGGAAATTAAAAGTTCTAGTCCCTTTTTAAGTGACCAAAATAACGGAGGGCAACTAGGCCCCCTCCCATGCTCATTTTTTCCCCAAAGTCACTCGATCAAAATTTTGAGATAGCCATTTTGTTCAGCATGGTCGAAAATATTATAACTATGTCTTTTAGGATGACTTTATCCCTCGAAGCCCCCAGGGGGAGGGCTGAAAGTTATGAACTTTACCCAATGTTAACATATAGTATTGGTTATTGGGAAGTATACAGACGTTTTCAGGGGGAATTTTTTCTGGTAGTGGGGGGGGGGGGGGGGTCGGGGGTTATATGGGAGGATCTTTTCATGACGGAAGTTTTCCGGGGGGAAGGGACATTGCTATGAAGGGGGCGCCGGATTTCCCATCATTATTTAAAAAAAAATCAGAAATTAAATATAAAAAAACAAGTTTTTCAACTGAAAGTAAGGAGCAACGTCAAAGCTTAAAACGAAAAAAAAAATTAGCTATATTATTGGGTTCACCTTCTAGTCAATGCCTCGCTCTTTACGCCAAAGTTTTTTCAGTACTTTCATAAGAGCTATTTATTCTAATTAACGGCCTTTGTGATTAAGTGGTCATTTTTAAAGAATTGGAACAAAATTCGAACTTCAGCGTAAAGAGCGAGGTGTTGACCAGGGGGCAAACCCCCTAATATACGTATTAAAAATATTTGAATATAGAAGTTCGTTACGTAAGTTAATTCGTAAGTTACGTATATTTATTACTAATAAAAACGTTCGTAAATAAAATTCAACAAGTTTCGAGAGAGCCATTTAATCAAATAAAAGTAAAATTAATATGCAAATTTCGTTTTAATTATTCATCCACGGTGAACCAAACTCAAAACCTGCATTAATTAAAAAACATTCACAAATGAAATAAAAAAACAAGTTTTTTTTTATCTGAAAGTAAGGAACGACGTTAAAACTTAAAACGAACAGAAATTATTCCGTATATGAAAGGGGCTGTCCCCTCTTCAACGCCTCGTTCTTTACCCTAAAGTTTGACTTTCTCACAACTCAATTTTTTTTAAACAATAAAATTTTTTTTTAATTGCAAATTTTTTTAACTAACTTTAACGAAATTCACACCATCAGATTCAGCTTATCAACGAACATTATTAAAGAAGCTTCAAACTCCTATCTGCAAAAATGTGTCATTTTGCATTTTTAATTAACTTTAACGAAAATTACACCATCCCATTCAGCTTATCAGAGAACCCTGTTAAAGAAGTTTCACGCTCCTATCTGCAAAAAGGTGGAAATTTGTATTTTTTGCTCGAAGAAAGATCACGATGCGTGCCCTCTAAAAAAAGAGGGCAACTAGGCCTCCTCCCACGCTCATTTTTTCTCAAAGTCAACCAATTAAAATTTTGAGATAGCCGTTTTGTTCAGCATAGTCGAAAATCTAATAAATATGTCTTTTAGGATGACTTAATCCCCCAGAGATCCCAGGGGAAGGGCTGCAAGATATGAACTTTGCCCATTGCTTACATATTGTATTGGTTATTGGGAAGTATACAGACATTTTCAGGAAGTTTTTTTTTCTGTTGGGGGGAGGGGGCTGGAGGACGGGGTTACTCGGGAGAATCTTTCCGTGGAGGATGTTTCTTTGGGGTAAGGGACATTTCTATGAAGGATGCGCCGGATTTCCAAGCATTATTTAAAAAACGATCAGAAATTAAAATTTTTAAAAAATCAAGTTTTTTCAACTGAAAGTAAGAAGCAACATTAGAACTTAAAGCGAACAGAAATTATTACGTATATGAGGGGGTTCTCTCCCAAGTCAATACCTCGCTCTTTACGCTACAGTTTTTTTTTAGTAATTTAAAAAGAGCTATCTTTTATAATTAACTGGCATTTATTTTTCAGTGTTTTTTTATTAAAATTTTTTTTTAAATTTCAAATTAAAGAGATTGTTATTTACTAAGGGGAGAAACCTATCATATACGTAATAAAATATACTTAGTAAAAAAAAAACAAGCGATACGGCTCAATAGTAATCGAATCTTTTAAAAACGGAATTATGATGTGTATAAAAAGAATGGGGTTGTAATGCTGATTTTTAATAGTTGGATTGGTTTCAGTTTTAGTATTATTCATCAAAGGCACCGATCCTGATAAAGTTTATTTGATGTTCGAAAGAGGGGGGAAACATCCTCTACAAATGTAAGAATTTTAATGAAAATCACTCCATTAGATTCAGCGTATCAGAAAACCCCATTACATAGGTTTCAAGCTCATATCTGCAAAAATCTTCAACTATATCTGCAACGTATTTTTTGCCAGAAGAAAAATATACGAATATAGAAGTTCGTTACGTAAGTTAATTTGTAAATTACGTCAGAACCAAATTAAGAGACAGCCATTTAGCAAAAGAAGAGTAAAATTTTTATGCAAATTTTGTTTACTTATTCAATGACGGTGAGCCAAAATAAAAGCTGCATTAACTAAAAAACGATCAAAAATTAAATAAAAAAAAACAAATTTTTTAAACTGAAAGTAAGGAGCGACATTAAAACTTGACACAAACAGAAATTATTCCGTATATGAAAGGGACTGTCTCCTCCTCAACGCCTCGCTCTTTAAGCTAAAGTTTGACTCTGTGTCACAACTTTATTTTTTAAAACAATAAAAAACTTTAGCGTAAAGAGCGAGGCGTCGAGGAGGGGACAGCCCCTTTCATATACGGAATAATTTCTGTTCGTTTTAAGTTTTAATGCCGCTCCTTACTTTCAGTTTAAAAAATTTGTTGTTTTTTTATTTATATTGTACTAATACGATTTTAATTACCCTCAAATTTTTGTTTTTTTAATGCTTGCCTGTTTAAGCTTGAAAGATTAACTCAATAAAAGAAAATAATCTCAATTTCGCATTTGTGGAAGTGCTTTCTATAGATGTTTAAGTAAATTCAATTTCATTTAATGATCTCTTTGGTCGCCTGACAAAACGATTTTACTTCTATAGCGTCCATGCTTTATACAGCTAAAATGTTTGCCAAGAAAAAGCTGCCTTTCTGTCGCAAAATCAGCATATCATTCACACATGGACATAACCATTTATAATAATAACCCTTTGCATATTCATTTGGACATAATGAGTGTACATTTGAAAAAAGAAAATACCGGCATCACATATTATTCACTGAGCTTTGATGATGGAGCATAAGCATTTCTAAAATCTTTTCATTATTTTTGCTTGCCCATGTCAGGGTCACCTTCTTTAAACTGCTTGCCCTGCGTTAGCCTATTTTTTACTTTCTTTTTCCCCGGCCTTCGATTTTCTAGTTTTTGGTTTTGTATTGTGTTTATTCATTTGTTGTTTTGCCATGATGACAACTTTTTTTTTGTCAATGATGAGTTAAGTTCTGTTTGTTGTTCCCAGCACTAACGAGCTCTGCTCTCCATTGAGGTGCATTATTATTGTGTTATTATGTTTTACTGCACCGAGTTAATAAATTCATTTATTAGAGTATGCTCAAATGCTGGAAGAAAAGGCTACGTCTGCAGCCTACGTCTGTCTCCAGCCCGTTAGGCAGCGTGAAAGGCTTGACGTAGCAATGTGAAAGGTCATTTATGGGTTAAGTTTAAAACCCATAAGTCTAACCATTTTCATTTTTATAGCTCCGTATGAACTTTTATTAATTGGTTGGAAATATTATCCTACCGTTCTGGTTTTCAAACAGTTCATAAAGTACAGTCAGTAAACCCTGGCCTGTCAGCAGGGGCGTCAGCCCCTGACTAGGTGGGAGGTGACACTCGCCCTCTCTCACCTAGATTTTGAAAAAATTCTTTTTTGGCACATTTCTAATTGAACAATACCCTTTTTTTGGTATTTTCATTGAAGAAAATGAGTAGTTTTGCCCACTCCCTATATTCTGAAAAAACCTTTCGCCTCCCTCTCCCCTGAATTTTCGCAGTGTATGCATAAAAACTATAGGGATATATCAACGGTTTTTTTTCATGGGAAGGGTTGGGCGTGATACTTAGAAAAGGACATATTAGACCCAAGTACCATATGTTCTGTTGATTTTTAGCATTTCCCTATGATATTGCAGAAAAGTTGTGCGTCCCTCTGATAAGGGACTCCGCACTGGTCAGGCACCAGACTGACTTTGCGCAGAATCATGCTTGCCAGGCACCAGATTCAAATAGATAATGCCCCGATAAGGTCAGAAGCACCAAGTCAAGCCCATCTCCTACAAACAGTGAAGATGCCTTTTTCAGATGAAAAATAAAATGTTATTTTTGTATAATCGTTCGTTCTTTTAACGTAGATGATTTCAGAAAGGAATGTCATTTGTTGAAAGAAGAGATATTCCTCCGTGAATAAGTCATTTTAGCTTCAGGCTGAATGAATAAGCCTTTGTTGAGTAAAAGATCTTGCTTATTGCCAAATGTCATTTCTATCTAAAAGGACCTCTTTGCGGAAATTGTTATTCAAATTTGGCTGTACCAGATATGGTCTCGTTAAAAGGCAATAGTTGGAAAAACTAATATTTTGTGATCCTCAAATTTGCTGTGGTTTTCAAATTTGTTGCAATATCAAGTACTGCGACTGGCACTTGATATTTTCACTTGGGTGTGAAACATTAGAATTATATAATGCTTAATTATGTAATTGAGCATAAATTGTGCTTATGTAGCACTGGGTTTCAAGTCCATGATCTGGTGCTCACATAAAGCTTTAAAGTCTGGGATTCTTGGTTATATTCTGTTCAGTTTTTAATGATGGGGTATAGACGCAAGCAGTGAAGTTAAATTTACAGTTAATGTGGAAAACATTGAGTACTAACGGTGGAATAGAATTATTGAACACAGTATACCAGTAGAGACCTCTTCCGAGTTATGAGCCCAAATCCATCGAAGTTTTATTTTGAAGCTCCCCCTCCCCTGTTATCGTTTAGATCTGGGTATGAGCCCCAGCTCACAAAGTAAAATATTCTGTGTACGTGCCTCAGATAACCTATAGCATTACTTTTAAACGAAATTATTATCAAAGTACGAAAAAAAATGAATGAAGCTCTTTTAATGTTGCTAGAAAAAAAGCAATAACGGATAAGGGACTTTTGACACTTTAAAGCTGGAACTTTGACACTGTCGCTTTGAGAAGCTGCGTTGTCTAATGAGACGTACGGTATATTGCTTTGCTTAATGTAAAAGACAACAAACACATTTAAAAAGGAGAATACAATTTGGTGTTCTTTTTAGATTTTTAATTAAATAGTAGCCTATAGGTGACAAAGGACTCGATTGACTAATTTAATAAGTAGAACATTTATACGTCACCTTAAACACGTACGCAGTGGAGGCCTAAAGACCAGTGCCGCCAAATGTGCGGTTTCCTGAAATGCCTTTTAAGGCTTTGTAGGGCATGAAGAGTCAATGAACCTCGGTTGCTCAGCTATAAATTTATTTCGAAGAAGGGTGTGGGAGTGAGGGTTCGAATTGCTCAAACCCGTTTGGCGTCGTTAGACTGAACTCTTATAATAAAGTTTACAGGAAAATTAGGAAGATACCATGAACTTTATAAATTTCAGAGTTGGGGGTTTATGTTCTCCCCTGTCCCCTCTCCCACTTATATGTATGATTAGCCTCATTCCTTAGTAGAAAAGTATTACTTGGGGATGATTTAGAATAAAAATAAATAACGAATCTTTACGTTGTATTTTGTGTAGGATCTTTCCGAGCGTATCTTTATATTATCATCGGCAGCGCAATAGCGCTGCCTAAGTAAAGAACGATGTTGGCACAATGTATTTTTTTTCTTTCTTTTTTTCTTTTAGACCAGGGCACTTTGTATCGAAGAAGTTATCGTAGAAACTTCGATCTAAATCGGAAAAGGGAGAAACTTCCCTTTTTAATGGCCGAAAGTGATTGGAAGGCAACTAACACCCCTTCCATACCCACCATTTCCCCAAACACCCCTTCCATGCCCACCATTTCCCCAAACACCCCTTCCATGCCCACCATTTCCCCAAACACATCCTGTCAAAATTTGAGATAGCCATTTTATTCAACGTAATTGAAAGATCCGGAAATTATGTCTTTGAGGATGACACCCCCCCCAGAGCCCTCAGGGCAAGGGTTGCAAGTTATGCCCTAAGGGCATATAAGGTTTATATAGAAATGGTGATCATATAAACTTCAAAAAGGGCTCATTCGATTGGAAACTGAAAGGGCTAGTGCCTTTTTTAATACTCTAATGTGACTGGATGGCAACTAACCTCCCTCTCACGCCCACCATTTCCCCAAACACATCCAATCAAAATTTTGAGATAGACGTTTCGTTCAACGTAGTTGAAAGGTCCGTAAATTGTGTCTTTAAGGATGACAAGCCCCCCTCCACAGCCCCCAGGGCAAAGGTTGTAAGTTATGCCCTGAGGGCATATAAGGTTTTTATAGAAAGCATTGTCGTAGAAACTTCAAAAAGGGCTCATTCAATTGGGAACTGGGAGGGCTAGTGCCCTTACTAGTAGTCAAAAGCGATCGGAGGGCAAATGCCCCCCCACGCCCATCATTTCCCCCAAACACTTCCAATCAACATTTTGATATAGCCATTTTGTCGAACGTAGTTGAAGGGTCTGGAATTTATGTCTTTGAATATGACAGCCCCTTTAAGGCTTTGAGATGACAACCCCTCCCCCACCCCATATTCCTCAGGACAAGGGTCGTAAGTTATGCCATTGGGGCATATAAGGTTTGTCTAGAAAGTGTTGTCATAGAAGCTTCAAAAGGGCTCATTTGATTGGAAATTGAGAGGACTAGTGGCTTTTTTATTAGTCGAAAGAGATCAGAGGGCAAATGACCCCCACCCCACGCCCATCATTTCCCCAAGCACTTACAATAAAAATTTTGAGATATAAATTTTGTTCAAGGTATTTGAAAGGTCCGGAAATCATGTCTTTAAGGATAACAAAATCCCCCAGCCCTAAAGGTAAGGGTTTTAAGTTATGCTCTGGGGGTATATAAGGTTTTTATAGAAAGTGTGGTTATATAAACTTTGGAGGGGCCTCATTGGATTGGTAATCAGCCGCTCTAGTGCTCTGTTTTTAAGAGTCAAAGTGATTTGACTCTTAAAAACACCCCCCCCCCCCATACATACACCAAGGGTTGTAAGTTTTACCCAGGGGTTATTTAAGATTTTTATGGAACACATGACTGTTTAACTTTAGAAGAGGCTCATCTGGTTGAAAATTGGAAGTTCTAGTTCCTTTGGAAAAATCAAAAGTGATGGAAGGCATTTAGCCCCCCACCCCTCTCCTAAAACCCCTCTTTTCACCAAACGCATCTGATTGAAATTATGAGATAGCAATATGTCTCTAGGGATGACACAACCCACAAGCGCCCTGGGGATAGGGTTGTAAGTTATTTTATGAGGACATATAAGGTTTTTATGAAATGGGCGGTCGTATAAACATCAGATGGGGCTTATTTGATTTCAAATTGGAAGTTATAACGCCCTTTTTAAGAGTAAAAGTAATTTGAGAGCAAACACCCCCTCCCCCCTCCACGCTCATTATTTGCCTTAACACCTCGAATCGAAATTTGGAGATACACATTTTATTCATCGTAGTTGAAGGTTTTGGAAATTATGTCTGTGAGGAAGACACCCCCCCCCCCTACAGCTCTCAGGGTAAGGGTTGTAAGTTATGCCCTTGGGGCATATAAGGTTCTTATAAAAAGGGTGGTCGTATATGCTATGGAGGGGACTCAGTGGATTGGTAATCATAAATTCTAGTGCCCTTTTTAAGAGTAAAAGGGATCAGAGCGCAGCTACCCCCCCCCCCCATACACACACAAACACGTCGTATTTTCCTGAGATGTATCCAAAAGATATTCGAGGCAGTCCTTTTATTCAAAATAGTCCAATTAGCATATAACAAAGGTTTTGAGGTTTATACAAATCTCTATAGCCTGAGGACAAGGGTTATAACTTACGCCCTGGGGGAATTTAAGTTTCTTATGGAAGAGATGGTTGTATATACTTTAGAGGTGGCTCATTTGGTTGAAATTGGAAGTTCTAGTTCCCTTTTTACAGTCAATAGTGATGGAGGTCAACTAGCACCTCACCCCGCCCAACTACCCCTCTTTTCACCAAATGCATCTGATTGAAATTGTTCGATGGCAATTGTGTTTGAAATGCCCTGGGGGTATATAAGGTTTTCATGGAATGGGTGGATTTATTAAATTCAGATTGGTCTCATTTGATTTTAAATTGGACGTTTTGGTGCCCTTTTTAAGAGTCAAAGTGATTCGAGAGAAACTCCCTCCTCCTCCACGCCCATCATTTCCCATAACAAATATCCAAACAAAGTTTTGAGACATCATTTTTTTCAGCATTGTTGAAAGGTTTAGTAATTATGCGTAGCAATAGTTGTAGTAGCAGTAGTAGCATAATAGCAGTATGCAAATAGCATCATTGTTTTCAACATCCACTTCAACACATGATGAAATTTTTAACTTAATACCATCAACTGGTCCTGAAGCATTGCTGATACGTCCTCTTGACAACCTATATGGGCATAGTGTGTTTCGATTTATTTCAATACAGTTACAATATTGCCCAAATTTTTGCCTTAGTACCCTTATGTTTATTAGTTTTAGTAGTAACACCAGTAAATATAGTAGTATCAGTAGGAGTAAAGTTAATAGTAGTAGTCTTGGCCTTAGTAGCAGTAGTAGTAGTAGCAGTAATAGTAGCAGTAGTTGTAGGAGTAGAAGCATTAGTATTATGATGCAAATATTGACTTTTGGTTAGTTCTTCATCCCCCACAACAAGCGTTGTAAGTTTTAATTTCACACACGTACAACAGAAATATTCTCTGAAAATTTCACCTTCATACCTTCATAGGTTGTAGATTTTGAGCTAGCCAGAAGACACTGTATGTATTCATTTAATACTGCTTCTACGGTTACTGTAACTAACGGCACTAATGGCATTAAGTTGAAACTTTTAGGGAACGTTTAGGAGTTTCAATTAAACGAAAAACCTATATGCATGCTGGTATTAATAGGGCATATAAGCACTATAGGGCACATAAGGACATAGGTAGCGATGTTCTATCATAGCTAGTAATATCATTGATATTTTAATGGAGCTAATTTGATTGAAACTTAAAAGTTATAGTGCCCTCTTAAGAGTAACTAACATTTAAAATTCTTTTAAATGTTTTCACTTTTATATCTTTAAGAAATCAAGAATTAATTAAAATTCTCAACCATCTCAACCTTTCTCTCATTATAGCCCTAGAAAGCGGGATTGGACCAGTCTTTCCGTTTGCAGATCTTCCCTGGGTGGTGAGCAATTGCCCATTTTCATTCTTTATGAAAGTTCAGGACAGGGTTATCACCGACAGTAGAATTTTACTAGATTTAGTAAAAAATTAAAATCTAGTTAATTTAGAGGATCTACAGTAGTAAATTTCCTGAAATCTATTAAAAGCTCATGACTTATATTAAACATAACTTTTGTTATCTTTCGTAGATTCAGAGAAAAAATATTATGGTACAAAATATATTCGTGACGTTAGATATTATGGCTACTATTGGTATCATTTTTTTGCGATTTTGCGTCAACTCCAGCGCTTAAAGTTCTCTACTTTTCTCTTGGCCTCTTCTTGATATAAATAAAAAAAAACAAATTTTTTACACTGAAAGTTAGGAGCGACATTAAAACTTAAAACGAACAGAAATTATTCCGTATATGAAAGTGGCTGTCCCCTCCACAAGGCCTCGCTCTTTACGCTAAAGTTTTTTATTGTTTAACAAAAATAGAGTTGTGAGAAAGTCAAACTTTAGCATAAAGAGCGAGGTGTTGAGGAGGGACAGCCCCTTTCATATACGGAATAATTTCTGTTCGGTTTAAGTTTTAATGTCGCTCCTTACTCTTTCAGTTTTAAAAACTTGTTTTTTTTATTTAATAAAAAAAACATTCTGATCGTTTTTTATTTATTGCAGCTTTTATTTTGACTCACCGTCATTGAATAAGTAAATAAAATTTACATAAAAATTTTACTTTTCTTTTGCTAAATGGCTGTCTCTAAATTTGGTTCTGAGGTAATTTACAAATTAACTTACGTAACGAACTTCTATATTCGTATATTTTTCTTCTGGCAAAAAATACAAAGTTGCAGATTTTTGCAGATATGAGCTTCAAACCTATGTAAGAGGGTTTTCTGATACGCTGAATCTGACGGTGTGATTTTCATTAAAATTCTTTCACTTGTAGGGGATTTTCCCCCCCTCTTTAAAAAATCAGGTAAATTTTCTCAGGCTCGTAGCCTTTGATGAGTAATACTAAAATTTAAATTTATATATTTAGAATCAGCATTATAAGCCCATTCTTTTGATACATTATTGACATCAAAATTCCGTTTTTAAAAGTTTCGATTACTATTGAGCCGTATCGCTTATTTTGTATTTTTCTTTTTATTACGTATATGTTATTACGTATATGAGGGGGTTCTCCCCTTAGTCAATACCACGCTCTTTACGTTAAAAGTTAAAATTTTGTTTGATTCACAAACCCCTGAATCACAAAGGCCGTTTAATTAGAATAGATAGCTCTTTTGAAAGCACAAAAAAAACTTGTAGCGTAAAGAGCGGGGTATTGACTTGGGGGTGAACCCCCTCATATACGTAATAATTTCTGTTCGTTTTAAGTTCTAATGTTGCTTCTTACTTTCAGTTGAAAAAACTTGTTTTTTAAAAAATTTAATTTCTGATCGTTTTTTAAATAATGCTTGGAAATCCGGTGCCCCCTTCATAAAAATGTCCCTTACCCCAAAGAAACATCCTCCAAGGAATGATTCCCCCAAGTAACCCCCTGCTCCAGCCCTCCCCTCCACCAGAAAAAAAATCCTCCCTGAAAATGTCTGTATACTTCCCAATAACCAATACAATATGTAAGCAATGGGCAAAGCTCATAACTTGCAGCCCTTCCCCTGGGAACCGTGGGGGATTAAATCATCCTAAAAGATATATTTATTATATTTTCGACTATGCTGAACAAAATGGTTATCTCAAAGTTTTAATTGGGTGACTTTGGGAAATAATGAGTGTGGGAGGGGGCCTAGCTGCCCTCCATTTTTTTTGTTCACTTAAAAGGGGCACTAGAACTTTTAATTTCCGTTCCAAGGAGCCCTCCTACGATATTCTAGGACCACTGGGTCAATACGATTACCCCTGGGGAAAGAAAAAAAACAAAAAAAAAAACAAATAAACACGAATCCGTGATCTTTCTTCTGGCAAAAAATGGAAAATTCCACATGTTTGAAGAGGGGAGCTTCAAGCCTCTACAGCAGAGTTCTCTTATACGCTGAATTTGATGGTGTGATTTTCATTAAGGTTCTATAACTTTTAGGGGGTCTTTCCCCTTTTTTCGAAAAAAGCAAAATTTTCCCAGGCGCGTAACTTTTGATGGGTAAGATTAAACTTGATGAAACTTATACATTTGAAATCAAAATTAAAATCTGATTCTTTCGATGTATCTATTGGTATCAAAATTCCGTTTTTTAGACTTTCGGTTACCATTGAGCCGGGTCGCTCCTTACTTACAGTTCGTTACCACGAACTGTTTGACTCGCTTTGAAATGCAAACTATTTAAAATCAGGACTGGCATGACGGCTTAATTTGGTTTCAGAAATGTTTTTCTAGATGCTCAAAACAGCCGCTACATTTGTTAGTTAGTTAAGTCATTGTATTTCTAATGTCTAGAGTTTAGACTGTCTTATAGCTTTAAGACAGTCCAAACTTGTAGCATGCTATTCAAGAGAGTTAAAATTCAGTCCCATTTAGGACATTCTCGTTAACTTCATTCAGTTAATTATGAACAAAGTACAGTCGTGCCAATGTGTAAGGTCATTTCATTTCAAATGTTTTGAGAGATGACCTATTACAGTCAATTGATTAACAGATTAAGGTCCAGTTACTTAGGTTCAAAAATATCTTCGTATTTCAACAACTCAAGAGCTTCCACAGTTCCAGTCTATGAGCACCTATAAGAGTTGTTACCAAAACAACCACTGCAATTTATATTAAACATTAAGCTTTATTGGACACTTGCTAGCTTTTTTCAGTGTCATGTGCTGGAAGAAATATAATTTTTTTCAAAAGTAATATTCCGTTATCTGGGATTGCTTCTTGAGTAGTAAACATATCAAAACGAAACAACTTGTTCTCAGGTCGTCAAGTGGAGTACATGACTGGGTGATCCCCTGCGATTTGACTCGGGCTACCAAGAAATGAAAATATGTAGATCCCTTGAGTCAGGATTCGACACTAGTGGAAACTTTAAATTCGGATGAGGCCGATACGGACGACTAAAGCTTTTTAAGTGTTGACTTTTTTTATTCGTTACTTCGTACTTTTCTTCTCACGTTTCGCCTTGTATGATTCACCTGACCTGAAGACTATTGATACAATGGTATTTTTTAAAACTAATTATTGTATGTTATATAAGTTTCCTTTTTCTTGGTAGCCCTAGTTCAATTCGAGGTGCACTTTTTAATTGACAACTAAACTGGTAGCTGATTACGTCATTTCCGTGTTGAAGTGACATAGATTGTATTGGTTTTTGATTCCCTTGAAAACTGAACGAGAGAGAATCTGAAAAAAATCAGTTAAAAAAATCGGCACTTGTGTAGAATCCGGTAAGTACAAGAGAATTGTATTGCAAGAACAGATAGGCATTTTACCGGGTAAAGCCTAGATGTAAGATTGTAACTTTTCCTAGATTGTAACTTTTTTGTTGTTGATTGTTTTTTCCTTTTTAATATGTCTCAATTTTATGACCTGAAGACTATTGATAAATTTAAAGCCAGGCTTCGCCACCAGAATCCAGACTTCCAGACTATTGTTTGGCGTCTTGCATACACCTCATCTGGAATTTAAAGCCTATTCAATAGTACATCCACGTAACCCGAAGAAAAAGAGATTTTTGAATTTTTTAGGTTTCTGGAATTTTCAATCATACTATGACAGAAGAAATCCAAAAAAATATGGGAACAAGAAATTAAGTTATTTTGGGAGTTAGTAAAATTTAGTAAAAAAAAAGTTTCCGATTTAGTAAACTGAATTTCAGTCGAGGGGCAACCCTGGTTCAGGAGTGTTTTCGGACCCTGGAAAGCTTCTTCGTAAGCATGTAAACAATTGCTTTCTTCTCGCCTGGCTACTTTTTCATCTTCAGCTGCTACATTTTCTACATTAAGTCCCTTATTGTCTTTTGCAGACTTCTCTTGTTTCTTTTAGCGCCTTTGCGCTGTTGTTTTAAGCTAAATTGAAAGGTTCAGTTGTCAATTTGCTATTGGGCTAAATGGGCATTTGATGACTGGTCACGTTCGTTCATCGAAACTTTGTTTAATTCCTAGTGGACCGGACATAGTAATAGAGACATTGTATTAAACACAATACTCTATATCTATTGGGTATTAAAGTACGTAGAACGCCATTAATATGAGTAAATAAAATAAATAGATAAAGGTGCATTTTATCAATTCTTCTTTTTATTTCTCAGTTTTCATGCTAACCTTGCATTTTTAATAACTCCCTGGAAATTATTAACCTGGCCCGCAGCAGATGGATAACTAGACCGAATTTAAGGCGTTTGCAAAACCATTATTGTCTAATTCTGCCATTTGTTGATCAGAAATATATTGCAACTAGTTTATTCACTTTCTAAAGGTAAAATTTGATCTACAATGCTTTATTGTTGGAAAGGACAAAGAACGGGTACTTTGTTTGGACTCATCAGTAAAACTAATAACCATATTAGCTATATTTTTTATTTAATAACTATATTATATAACTATAACTATATCATACTATACTATGTTATATATTATATAAGTATATATTATATTTAATAACTGTATTTTATTTCGCCCGATAACTTTTTATACTCTTTGGATTCTATTTGGATCTAGATATGGCTTCAGGTTAATTGGCTTTTGTTTCTATTTTCAAGCACTGTGCACCTTCTATCAAGTCTGCAATCCAAATAGAAACCAAAAAAGAGCTTCAATACTGACAAGTTTTATTATTTAGATATAAAAAATGTGATAGAATTTAATTATAACAGACATATAAATGTAAATTTTAGTAATACTCGTTTTCTTTATGTGGCAGACAAAAAGGGAATAATTTTGAACAATGGACATATCTTTGTAATCTTTACGAATAACAAAGAAAAAAATGTCTTTTGATTCTTTTGGCTATCTTATCTATATAGGTGTTGCTTAGAAGCACAGTATAAAGATATAGTAGTAAGTTTACCGCAGATAATTTCTGGCTCTTCATTCTCGGTGCGAACAAACAGCTCCTCCCACTTCTTCTTGCATTAGCGCGTACAAACAGATCCTCTCATTTGATCTGCCATCAGCGGTCCAATTACCCTAGAACACGTATCTTGGCAGAAACTTTCTCAAAATGCCTTTGAAACCAACTTGAGACTTAGAAACCTACTTTGAATTCCTAAAAACATCTAATAATAACATTGAACTACTAATTACCGACTTTCATATATGTATTGGAATAAATTAATTACGATTAGTTTCTTCAAAATTTAGTGTTCCAACGTTGAAGCCAAGTTTCGCGTTCAAGAGAAATCTGACTTGTCTACCCGTGAAAAGATCTAATGTCGCTTATGTGTCTACGCTCTCTGGAGCACTCGCACCTCGGTCCGGGTTTTTATAATGGGTGAGATAGGGAAAGATCATACTGCCTGTAACTTATATACTGTGCTTAGAAGCTTCTGTGCAAAATCTAGAGTAACTGGAAATCGGAATGTCTTTTTGTCTGAGATGATCCACCCTTTAACATGTTCACCTTTTTGCTGTAATTTTGAATCACCGAAGCATTACCAGTTATTGAATTATTTCCTTTCCTTTATGTGATTTATCTGTTTATTTGCGCTTGGCAAACTACTTCTGTGAAAATATGAATCTCTAAATCCCTGATATGCAGATACGCACGTAGGATTTGTTTTGGTTTGTGGAGGAGAGGGTTAAAACCAGAGGGCGGGGAATGAGGAAAAAAAGGTGGATTATATAAAGGATTTTAAAAGCAATCCTCTTATCTATGGCCAACTATTTAGAGTTTGCTTCTTATGAAAGGAATATAGATTCAAAATAATATTTTTAGCTTCTACTCTATCCCATGCATGTTTTTGGTACTTACGTGTTATCCCAACCACACTCAAGAAGTTTGATATGTTTGATATGTTTGAAACCGGTTTCTGTGTGTGCACTCTCAGATAATCAGCTTAACCTATGTGAAATAAACTACTATGCAGGTATATTTTGATTAAATGTTTAATATAAAGAGTTGGTTAGGTATTTAATATAATGCGTTCTGGACGGCCTGCTTTCCATAATTCCCTGTTGTGCTTTCCATAATTTTGTTACTAAAGTATTATATTTTCATCATATTTAGGTGTATTTCATTATGATTAACCTAACCTCACTTCTTGAGTGGGGTCGGGATAACACGTGAATACCTTTTATTTCTTTTTATCTTACCGGACACATTTGAAATGAGCTGTTTTGTGAGCTTGCTGTATCCGCTATATTGCGCCAGGAAAAACTGCATCTGTGTCAAGTTTGGGAAAGTGACTGTTTACTCTTCATCTTCTCGCATTTTGCAATGTTTTCCCTATTATAGTTTTTCCTATTATTTCCCCCATAATATAAGGTTCAAAATTTGGCATTTCCGAGCTATGGTCTGAATTCCAAAAGCTACAACTTTTGACTTGTAAATCCGTCATTCTACTACTACTATTTTCAACTCACTGCAGCATCAAGCTGCCTGAGGCCAACACATCTATACACGCTCTTCCTCCTTCCCTATCTGTTTAAAGTCTCCGCCCTTACACCCTCACAAGAAGTTCCAATTTCTCTTAAATCCTTCCCTACAACCAATCCGACCCCATTCGGGGACAAACTGCTTTTCGTTTGGTCCTAGATGGTTGGGCGAAAAGGATGATTTATGGGCATCTGTAATCCTTCATCCGCAGAATGTGTCCTAACCATCTCAACCTTTCTCTCATTATAGGCACAAAAAGGGGGATAGAACCAAAATTTTCATACAGCTTACTGTTTGAAATAGGGTCAGTTAGAAGGGTACCTAAAAGAATCCGTAGGCAATTACTCTGGAAAATATCCAACAAATCCTCCTCTCTCCTTTGGACTGCACACGTTTCAGAACCATACTTGACCATTGTCATCACTGTTGCTTTCAACATTCTAATCTCGGTTCGCAGACTTATTATCTTCCTATTCATCTAAACTTTTTTCGACTGTGAAAAAGCACCCAAGGCCTTGGCTGCTCTACTTTTAACATCTTCACCGCACCCACCGTCTTTGCTAATAATACTATCTAGGCAAGTGAAGCTATCCATTTGATCAATCTTATTGTTACCCTACATTACCTCTTCACCTTCACTTATTCCCAGTCTGAGTGATTTAGTTTTCTTAAACATTTAGTTTTCTTAATTTTCAAACCTATTCTTGCACCTTGAACTCTCAAAATCTAAAAAAAAATGTTGATTTTGCTAACATTATCATTTAAAACAGTTCTTTCTTGGCCAGTTCATCAAATTAACAGAACGAAAATAGGCTTAATCCGTACTTAGATTAAAGTCCATGAACGGCGTATAAGGGGATATGTGAAGGCATCGTAGTGGAAAATATTTTCTGTACAAAATTAAACAAACAAAAATAAGCTATAGTTTTGTGTTTCATCAAAAAGAAAGATGTTGTGTGACACTTGGATAATCTTTGATTAATGATCAACCGTAGACCGCTAGAATGATTCCTATGATAAAGTGATTAATAAAACGTAATGTATAGTGTCCAGACGTTTTAAATATTTTGACAGATTTTATTTATAATACCCTTATTATTAGCATTGTTCAAGCTTCATGAGCCTCTTTCACTAAATTATGCTAACAACTTCCTTTAAAATCAACAGCGTTCAACAGCGTTCAACTGGAACTTGTATTTGCTTTGTTTTCATATGAAGAAGCTTTAAATTGCTTTCCTCCCGACAGATGGGATTCATCTGTGTCCCGTTTCTAAGAGGGTGTTTCTAAGGTGCAACAGGAGGTTAATCATCCCAGGCGGATGTCTTAAGGGAATCAATATTCCGATTGTTTGCTTTGACGAGAAGTGTTTAATCGACGTATATTGCTGGTATTTTGGGAAGGAAGTTTTGACAGGTACACCAAAGACGCCATTTTTGTTTTTCTTCGGGCTGGGGGCAAAAGCCAACAATTTTCTTAGCATTTGCATTTGTATATCATAAATTTTATTTTTATGTTTTTACAATATTGCTGGGATGAAAACCAGATGGCTCAGATGAACACAGGCCTGATCCTAAAGGATGGGGGGTCAGATGATTTTTCTTGGAAGGAAAGCATATTTTTAGGTCATAGTGTTTTAATTTTTATTAGAGACTCCGTTCGGACATTCAATGAGGGAGAGGATGGGGGAGAATACTACCTATCTTTCCCTGTTTGGAGGCATGCCAAAGGGTGTATCTCACATTTTTCTAAGAATAAATTATTGTAGTCTTAAGAGTAGGAGTTCTTAATAGCGTCTTTACCGACCTGTTATATTTCAGACGTGTCACCTATCTAATCTATCATAGGCAGCGCAATCGCGCTGCATAAGTAAAGAACGATGTTGGCACAATGTATTATTATTTTTTTTTTTTTCATACCAGGGCACTTCGTATCGAAGGAGTTGTCGTAGAAACTTTGAAAAGAGTTCATTCGATTGAAAATTGGAATGGCTAGTGCCCTTTTTAATAGTCGAAAGTGATTGGAAGGCAGCTAACACCCTTTCCATGCCCACCATTTCCCCAAACACATCCAATCAAAATTTTGAGATAGCCATTTTGTTCAGCGTAGTTGATTTCCAGATGGAAAATATGTTTTTAAGGAGGACACTCCCCCACAACCCTCAGGGCAAGGGTTTTAAGTTATACCCTGGGGTATATAAGAACGATATTGGCACAGTGTATTATTTATTATTTTTTTCCTTTAGACCAGGGCACTTCGTATCGAAGAAGTTGTCGCAGAAACTTCGAAAAACGCGCATTCAATTGGAAATTGGAGTGGCTTGTGCCCTTTTTAATAGTCGAGAGTGATTAGAAGGCAACTAACATCCCTTCCACGCCCACCATTTCCCGAAACACATCCAATCAAAATTTTGAGATAGCCATTTTGTTCAGTGTAGTTGATTTCCAGATAGAAAATATGTTTTTGAGGAGGTCACTCCCGCATAACCCTCAGGATAAGGGTTTTAAGTTATGCCCTGGGGGCATATAAGAACGATTTTGGCACAATATATTATTTATTTATTCCTATAGAGATATTTATTTTTATTCCTTCGATACGACTTCGTATCGAAAACGTTGTCGTAGAAACTTTGAGAAGGGCTCATTCAATTGGAAATCGGAGTGGCTTGTGCCCTTGTTAATAGTCGAAAGGGATTGGAAGGCAACTAACACCCCTTCCACGCCCACCATTTTCCGAAACACATCCAATCAAAATTTTGTGATAGCCATTTTGTTCAGCGTAGTTGATTTCCAGATATAAATTATGTTTTTGAGGAGAACCCTCCCCTACAGCCCTCAGAGCAAGGGTTGTATAGTTATGCCCTGGGGGCATATAAGGTTTTTATAGAGAGCGTTGTCTTAGAAACTTCAAAAAAGGCTCATTCGATTAGAAAATCAAAGGGCTAGTGTCCTTTTTAATAGTCGAAAGTGATTTGAGGGCAACTAACCCCCGTCTCACGCCCACCTACTACTACTACTACACACCACTCACCGCAGCACCAAGCCGCCTGAGGCCAACACAGCTACGCACGCTCCTCCTCCATCCCGATCTACTCAAAGCCTCCCTTTTTACAACCGCCCACGAAGTTCCCATTTCCTTTAAATCTTTCTTTATGACGTCCTCCCACCCCAGACGGGGACGACCTGCTTTCCGTTTAGCCCTAAATGGTTGGCCGAAAAGAACAATCTTCGGCAATCTGTCATCCTTTATCCGCACAACGTGCCCTAACCACCTCAACCTTTCTTTCATTATAGCCCTAGAGAGCGGTATTGAACCACATTTTTCGTACAGCCTATTGTTTAAAATACGGTCAGTCAGCCCGGTACCCAGAACAATCCTTAAGCAATTTCTCTGGAAAACATCTAGCAAATCTTCATCCGCTTTTCGGAGCGCCCATGTTTCACAGTCATATTTGACCACTGTCATCACTGTTTGCAGAATTATCTTCCTATTCTTCCAGACTTTTTTTAACTGTGAAAAAACACCCTGAGCCTTGGCTATTCTATTTTTAACATCTTCACTGCTCCCACCATCTTTACTAATAATACTACCAAGGTAAGTGAAGCTGCCCACCTGATCAATCTTTTCATTACCCAACGTCACCTTTTAATCTTCACTTATTCCTAGCCTTAGTGACTTAGTCTTCCTAACATTAATTTTCAAACCAATTCTAGCACCCTGAACTCGCAAAACCTTTAAAACTTCATTCATTTTGCTTAAATCATCAGCATAATCCAAGTCCAGGGGACTCTCTCCTCCCCATTTGATTCCGTGGTATCCCATTGCCTTTCCTGTGCTCCTTAAAACAAAGTCCATCAAAATAATCCATATAAAGGGGGATAGAACACAGCCCTGCTTAAATCCTGATTTAATACAAAACCAGCTGCTAACCTCATTTCCTACCTTAACCGCAGCAGTGTTATTCTCCTACTCAGCATTAATCACTTTAATGTATTTGTCTGGTATACCACACAAGGATAAAACCTTTACTAAAGCTCTTCTATCAACAGAGTCGAACGCTTGCTCATAATCTATAAAACTGAGAAACAAAGGTGTTTGAAAACTTAGGCACTTCTCAATTATTAACCGAAGAGTGAAAATTTGGTCGACACATCCTCTACCTTTTCTAAAACCGCACTGTTCTTCTCTTAAAACTTTGTCTACGGCATCTCTCAGTCTAAAAAGTATCATATTACGAAGTAATTTGCTACCTACAGAGACCAGACTAATGCCTCGACTTTTATCACCTTCCTTGTAAAGTGGCTTAATTAAGGTTTTCCTAAAATCGTTAGGTACTTCCCCTTTTTCAAAAATCATATTCATAATCTTCAATAACTTATTTTTAACCTCAGAGCCACCATATTTAAGAAGTTCATTTACCACCTTATCAGCACCTGGAGCCTTATTATTCTTTAATCCTTTTAATACTGTTGCTAATTCCTCCTCACAAACCAAATCTTCCTTCGCATTTTATTCAACGTAGTTCAAAGTTTTGGAAATTAGGTCTTTAAGGATTATAACCCCTACAGTCCTCAGGGCAAGGGTTGTAAATTATGCCCTTGGGGCATATAAGGTTTTTATAAAAAGTTATGTTGTAGAAACTTCAAAAAGGGCTCATTGAATTGGAAACTGAAAGGGCTAGTGCCATTTTAATAGTCGGAAGTGATTGAAGGGCAACTAACCCCCCTCTCACGTCCAACATATCCCCAAACATATCCCCAAACATATCAAAATTTTGAGATATCCATTTTGTTCGACGTAGTCGAAAGTTCTGGAAATTAGGTCTTTTAGGATGATAACCCCATTAGAGCCCTCAGTGCAAGGGTTGTAAGCTATGCCCTGGGGGCATATAAGGTCTATATAGAAAGTTGTTGTAGAAATTTCAAAAAGGGCTCATGCCTTCCCAAGGCCAGAATATAATTTGCCCTTTACTGGAAAAAATACAAATGAATGTGCATTGTCAGTTTAATATACATATACTGATATTTAGTAATCAAATGTTAATATATTTGATTTATTAAAGTTATAAAAGCAAAAACATTTATATTTTTTTCAGTAAAGTGCAAATTATGTTCTGGCCTTGGGAATGTATTGGGCTTTTGTGCCCAACTTGTGTTAATTTCTGCTCGTTTTGAGTTTGACTCGGTTATTTATTGTAATGTCTACTCTTTTTTGATTTCATTTATTTATCGATGATGATGTCTGGTAGTTTCACACTTGGTAGATTATTGGATTTTAATTTTCCTCATTTTTTTTTGTTTAATGAAGTTCTGTACTTTTCTTTGAAAAACTTATTTTATGAATTTTTTTTTTTAATTAACAACATGTAAGGGGAATCGACCATAATTGGGACTAAACATGTTTTAGAACCTTATGCTCGAAGAAAATCTGAGATAATTTTATGCATTGCCCTTGTCCAGATTTGTCATCAAATCCTTCTAATAAGTGGTCCAAAGCAGACTAAAAAATGTTAACTTAGTTTTCTGGTCGTTGGGACGAGATGTATTTTGTCTTGATTCTAAACTTACTATTAATATGCTTTTATTTGTCTAATTTGCAAAATCTTGATTCTCCTTTAAGTCCGACCTAAAAATAGTATTAAAATAAACTGAAGTAAAAGTTGTCGTGGATGAAATTAGAAATATATATATAAAAAAAAAATTATTTTGAGTCGAATATTGTCTAAATGGCAAAAAAGAGCTTATTAGTCTACTGCTCTTTAGAGGCCTTCCCCAGGCCACTCAGCGTGTCCCCAGGCTGCGATAGGGGAACGCCCTACAGATATTCAGGGTACGTCCATAGGAAGCACGGACCAAGGGGGACCTTGTCCACTGGGAGCCCATAATAGAAACTGGGGCACCCTTTCCATGGGCAATAAACACAGGTGGAGGGGGAAGAAGGCCCCTCAGATGCACACTCAACAGGGCTAACGGGCGTGTGCACACGTCTCGTGAGTTACAAACCTTCTTCCAGCAATGGGTTAAATTGCATGGTGACGCAGAACACCATCGCGGGATGATCCTCTACAGGAGGATAACTGTGACAGGGCGTAAGATCCAGATCTATAGAGAATGGCCTCTGCAATGGGCTGCCTCGATCCTTTCGGAGTACCTGCAAGACTGGGGATCTTGCGGTCTACTCTATTTCCACTTGAGGAGTGGTGCCCCTCGAGGAAATTATAGCCTAGTAAACGACACAGCATTCGCACGGGATTCTGATTAATGGATGGTTCTTTTGGGCTTGGTCTGTTTTGACGGGCGTTTTTGGGCTGAAAAACCTCTTCCTAGCTAATTTGTCTACTGTGGTTTGCCTCCCCGTTGTAACATAATATTTGTAGGCATGAATATATCATGAATCGGAGGTAATAGACTTGGGATTTCGACTCTTGTTGATAAAAGAGCATCGCCAAGTGCTGAAAACCATGTTTGTGACTAAGATGGGCCCTGAATTGCACAAAGTCTACATCCATACTGGAGGTCCCAGGGACTTCTTGCTGTCCGGTTCCAAGCCGGCTTAAGAGCTTCGGTGTATACTTGAGAAGATATGTTGATCCCCGTTCTGAACTGGTCTCCGGGATCATTGCTTTTCCTGAGGCCAAAATAATTTCAATGATTTAAGGAACATGAAAATTCAAGCTTATAATTTTTTGACGTTAAAAATGACTATCGTATCGACATTTTGACTGACGAATTCAGACATTTTGAACTGCACTTATGAGGAGTTTCAGAAACTCATATCCCAGGGGTAAGTAGCATGAAATTAGGTGATATAGAATTTGTTTACTTAGGCAGGAAGGATGGGGTACATAGGCATGGTGTAGGGATCATGATGAATAAGGAAGCTGCTAAGTCTTGTTTAGGCTGGTAAGATATTAATAATAGAATGCTAATTGCTCACTTTATCATAGGCAGCGCGCTAGTGCTGCCTAAGTAAAGAACGATGTGGACACAATGTGTGTTTTTTTGTTTTTTTTCTCCATATTCGGGCACTTCGTATCGAAGAAATTGTCGCAGAAACTTAGAAAAGGGCTCATTCAATGGGTAATTAGAGTGGCTAGTGCCCTTTTTAATTGTCGAAAGTGATTTTAGGGCAACTAGCCCCCCCCCCCACGCCCATCATTCTCTTAAACACATCCAATCATAATTTTGAGATAGCTATTTTGTTCAGCGTAGTTGATTTCCAGATAGAAAATATCTTTTTGAGGAGGACACTCCCCCACAACCCTCGGGGCAAGGGATTTAAGTTATGTCCTGAGGGCATATAAGATCAATGTTAACACAATGTACAGTTTATTATTTTTACTTTTAAGCGGGGCACTTCATATAGAAGAAGTCGTCTTAGAGATTTCAAAAGGGGTTCCTTCAATTGGAAATCTAGAGTTCTAATGCCCTTTTAATAGTCAAAAGTGATTGTAGGGCAACTAGCCCCCCCCCCTTCACGCTAATAATTCTCCTAAACACATCAAATTAAAATTTTGAGATAGCCATTTTGTTCAGCGCAGTTGATTTCCAAATAAAAAATGTGTTTTGAGGGGGACCTTCCCCCACAACCCTCAGGGCAAGGGTTTTAAGTTATGCCCTGGGGGCATATAAGGTTTTTATAGAAGGCGTTGTTGTAGAAACTTCAAAACAGGTTCATTCGATTGGAAGTTCAAAGGGTTAGTGCCCTTTTTAATAGTCGAAAGTGATTGGAGGGCAACTAACCCCCCCCACGCCCATCATTCCCCCAAACACATCCAATCAAAATTGTGAGATAGCCATTTTGTTCAGCGTAGTTGATTTCCATAGAGAAGATATGTTTTTGAGGAGGACACTCCCCCACAACCCTCAGGGCAAGGATTTTAAGCTATGCCCTGGGGGCATATAAGGTTTTTTATTGAAGGTTTTGTCGTAGAAACTTCAAAACAGGCTCATTCTATTGAAAATTCAAATGGCTAGTGCCCTTTTTAATAGTCGAAAGTGATTGGAGGGCAACTAGCCCCCCCCCCCCCACGCCCATCGTTCCCCCACACATCCAATCCAAATTTTGAGATAGCCATTTTGTTCAGAGTAGTTGATTTCCAGACAGAAAATATGTTTTTGAGCAGGACACTCCCCAACAACCCTCAGGGCAAGAGTTTTAAGTTATGTCCTGGGGTATCTAAGGTTCTTATAGAAGTTATTGTCGTCGAAACTTCAAAGGGGGCTCATTTGATTTGAAATTCAAAGGGCTTGTGCCCTTTTTAATAGTCGAAAGTGATTGGAGGGCAACTAGCCCTCCTCCCCCCACGTCCATCATTCACCCAAACATATCCAACCAAAATTTTGAGATAGCTATTTTTTTTAACGTAGGCTAGTTGATTTCCAGATAGAAATTATGTTTTTGGGGAGGACGCTCCCCCACTACCCTCGGGGCAATAGTTTTAAGTTATGCCCTGGGGGCATATAAGGTTTTTATAGAAGTCGTTGTCATATAAACTTCAAAAAAGCCTAATTCGATTGGAAATTCAAAGGGCTAGTGCACTTTTTAATATTCGAAAGTGATTGAAGGGCAATTAGCCCCCCCCCCACGCATCCAGTCAAAAATTTGAGATAGCCATTTTGTTCAGTGTAGTTGATTTCCATATAGAAAATAAGTTTTTGAGGAGGACACTCCCCACAACCCTCAGGGCAAGGGTTTTAAGTTATGTCCAGGGGGCACATAATGTTTTTATAGAAGGTGTTGTTGTAGAAACTTCAAAAACAGCTCATTCGATTGGAAATTCAAAGGACTAGTGCCCTTTTTAATAGTCGAAAGTGATTGAAGGGCAACTAGCCCACCCCCATGCCCATCATTCCCCCAAACACATCCAATAAAAATTTTGAGATATCCATTTTGTTCAGCGTAGTTGATTTACAGATAGAAAATATGTTTTTGAGGAGGATACGCCGCCACAGCCCTCAGGGCAAGGGTTCACTAGAATGAGATAGCCATTTTGTTCAGCGTAGTTGATTTACAGATAGAAAATATGTTTTTGAGGAGGATACGCCGCCACAGCCCTCAGGGCAAGGGTCAACTAGAGGAGGTATGAAACTAAGTTAAACAGTACTTTTTATGTCCAGATTTTTAAAAGGGTGTATGTTGTTAAAAATTGCTGAAAATTTTTCTCCATCATAAAATAGATGTTCAAAATATAAAGTAATAAAAACGAAAACATTTAAAGGATTATTTTCTTTTTCCCTGAAAAAACTGTGTCAACATAAAGTAAAAATCTGTTTATTAAAAAAACTTCTTCTTCAAAATAAGTTTTCAATGGAAATTAAAGTAACTCCATTAAACAAAAAATGAGCAAAAATGAAATCAAATAATCTACCAAGCTCGAAACTACCACAAATCAGCATCGATAAATAAATTAAACCAAAAACGAACAGAAATTACAATAAATAACCGAGTCAAACTCAAAACGAGCAGAAATTAACATAAGTTGGGCGCAAAACCCCTATGCCTTCCCAAGGCCAGAACAAAATTTGCACTTTACTGAAAAAATACAAATGAATGTGCATTGTCAGTTTAATATACATTTACTGATATTTAGTAATTAAAATGTTAATATTATTTGATTTATTAAAGTTATTTATATTTTTCAGTAAAGTGCAAATTTTGTTCTGGCCTTAGGGAGGCATAGGGGTTTAGCACCCAACTTATGTTAATTTCTGCTCGTTTTGAGTTTGACTCGGTTATTTATTGTAATTTCTGTTCGTTTTTGGGTTTCATTCATTTAACGATGCTGATTTGTGGTAGTTTCGAGCTTGGTAGATTATTTGGTTTTATTTTTGCTCATTTTTTGTTTAATGGAGTTCTTTACTTTTCTTTGCGAGTTCAGTGTGCTAGATAAGGTTTGAAAATTAATGTTAAGAGGACTTAGTCACTAAGGCTAGGAATAAGTGAGAGTGAAAAGGTGACGTTTGGTAACGAAAAGATAGATCAGGTGGGCAGCTTCACTTTCCTTGATAGTATTATCAGTAAAGACGGTGGGAACAATAAAGATGCTAAAAGTAGAATAGCCAAGGCTCAGAGTGTTTTCAAAGTTAAAAAGAGTTTGGAAAATAAGTCTGAAAACCAAGATTAGAATATTGGAAGGTACAGTGATGACAGTGGTAAAATATGGCTCTGAAGCATGGGCGCTCCGAAAAGCGGATGAAGATTTACTAGACGTTTTCCAGAGAAATTGCCTACGGATTGTTCTTGGTACCTGGCTGACTGGCTGACAGGTGGGCAGCTTCACTTTCCTTGGTAGCATTATCAGTAAAGACGGTGGGAACAATAAAGATGCTAAAAGTAGAATAGCCAAGGCTCAGAGTGTTTTCAAAGTTAAAAAGAGTTTGGAAGATAGGTCTGAAAACCTAGATTAGAATATTGGAAGGTACAGTGAAGACATTGGTAAAATATGGCTCTGAAGCATGGGCGCTCCGAAAAGCGGATGAAGATTTACTAAACGTTTTCCAGAGAAATTACCTACGGATTGTTTTTGGTACCTGGCTGACTGACCGTATTACAAACAGTAGGCTGTACGAAAAGTGTGGTTCAATCCCACTTTCTAGGGCTATAATGAGAGAAAGGCTGAGATTGCTAGGACACATTCTGTGGATGAAGGATGGCAGATTGCCAAAGATTGTACTTTTCGGGCAACCGTCTTGGGCTAAGTGGAAAGCAGATCGTCCTCGTCTGGGGTGGGAGGATGTTATTAAGAAAGTTTAAAGGAAATGGGCACTTCCTGGGAGGGTGTTAGAAGGGAGTCTTTGAATGGACTGGGATGGAGGAGGAGCGTGCGTAGCTGTGTTGGCCTCAGTCGGCTTGATGCTGTGGTGAGTTTTTAGTATTAGTAGTAGTACTGAATTTATTCTCTTATAGGCTTTTTACAATTATGTAATAGGGTCTGCATTTTATTAATTTTGGAAGCATTAGAGGGTAAGCCCAACATTTTCCAGGAATCTCTCTGCTGCATTTTTAGGCTTTTTTTCTTGGGGGTGGTATGCTAGTTTTAGAAACTGTATATGCAGGGATGGCTCCATTTTCAGCTTTAAGGTGAGCTCCAAATGAAAAAATTGGGACACGTCGTCTGGTTGGTCTTATAAGAAATCGGTGCTTTTCGGTGATGAATTGATGTCAATTTTGTCCTCTTTGATGGTAAATCGATGTCTGTCTTCACAGTCAGTCTTCTTCCAATCTATATTTTTGCTTTTCGTTTCTACTTTTTTTGTTCTACTTCCAGTGAAATCGACTTAAAGATTTTTTCCGACGATAAAATCGACCTCAAACTGCTCATTTTCGTCGAAGAGTCTTCCCGCCTCAAAAAACACGTTTTTTCATGCTCTTGATGTGTAAGGGTACGAGTTGATATAAATACGCGTAGCATTCAAAGGGTTTCATTTGTTGATTTATTAATAACTAGTGAGAAGGGTGTCTTTGGAGGCTGTCATGAATCAATTGATGGCGGTTCTCATGAAAATGGTTTCACAATGATGACTAAAGGCCACCCGTGTAGCTTCGGTAACAAAAAGATAATTGCCAATCAAAGTCTTCCTGACAGTAGTTTTCCTTCAAAGACTAAACAAGCAAATGGTCGCCGCCTTGAAATCAGTGGGTTTTCAAGTGTACTTTTGACGGTAATTAGTTCAAAGCTGTACAGACTTAGTCTTTTTCAATCCAAAGCCGACCAGGATTGCCACCTGTAGCACGAAAGTGCTTTTTAGCTCTATTTCAGTAGCAGCACTGTAGCACTTGCTACATTTAAGGACCAAATAGTAACACTTTTGTGCTGCAATTTGTAGCACCTTCGTGCTACAATTTTTCTTTTTGTCTTGTACGAAATAATGAAGATTCTGAAAAAAGGCAGAGGAAATGAATAAAAAAAAGTGCGGAGCGCCTTTTTTCTGTATTTGTTTTTGAAAAATTGGCGCAAAGTTGATATAACCTGGATATAGCCCGCAAATTTGGGCAATTTCGGCACTTTAGGAACTAACTGTGATGGCAACCCTGAAGCCGACAGTATTTTAACGTTTTGTTAGTATACTGTCTTCTTCGGCATGGTTTAGTTACCCGAAGATCATAGTTGCAGCGGTAGCTGCAACCTAGTAAAGAGCAAACCACAGCCCATAGTAACCAAAAGTTAAAAAACGCTTTTAGAAAAAACTACCTGGTGAAAAAAAATTGCCATCTGACATTGATTCAGGAATGATAATTATTATTTCGGTTCGTCATAAAACTAAAGTTTATTGCAAAAATAAATTTATGGTGATTTCGAAAAAAAAGTCTGAAACCCCTCGAAAATGGCGTCAGATCAAAATGAAAAGTCTACCATTGGAATCAGGACGGTCGAAAACCTAGTTATGGGAAATATTTACAGCCCTCCTCCTTGAACAACAAGGAAAATCACTTTTCTGCATGGGTGTAGAACTGATCTGTCCCCCGTTTTTTTTTCTTGTTCTTCTAGCAGGACTAAGGGGTGGCCAGAACATCCTAGAGAGATGAGTAATAGCTCGTTCGAACTGAAATTGAATTTGCTAGTGCCCTTTTAAAGTGACCAAAAAGATTTGAGGGCAACTAGCCCCCCCCCCCCCAGAAGAACACCTCCCCCCAATGTCATCGAACCACAATATTGAAATAGCCATTTCGTTCAACATAGTTCAAAGGTCAAATATCTTTAGTTTTGGGGATGGTATGACCCTCCATAGTCCCTGGGGAAAGGGCTGTACACTCTATCGGTTTCGAACGTGTTGATATCACGCGTATCGGCTTGGGCGTATTGGTATCGCAGGTATCCACACAGATTTTAATAGCTCATATAAAAGATATTGCTCATATCTACATCCTATTTATAAATTTCACCATCAGCAAGTTCTAAATGGCACTTTTGGTGCCACGTCTCAAGTGGAATAGCTAGGGCTAGGGGGCTACCAGAACTTTTTAGAGTGACGTTTAATGGCTCATTTGAAAGCTGTTGCTCATCTACGTGATGTTTATCAATTCTACATTCCATAAGTGTGATATAGCACTTTTGATGTCACAACTTAAGTAGATTAAATAAAAAAAAACAAGCTTTTTTAAAACAGAAAGTAAGGAGCGACATTAAAACTTAAAACGAACAGAAATTATTCTGTGTATGAAAGGGGCTGTCCCCTCAACGCCTCGCTCTTTGCGCTAAAGTTTATATTGTTTTAAAAAATAAAGTTGTGAGACAGAGTCAAACTTTAGCGTAAAGAGCGAGGCATTGAGGAGGGGACAGCCCCTTTCATATACGGAAAAATTTCTGTTCGTTTTAAGTTTTGATGTGGCTCCTTACTTTCTGTTAAAAAAGCTATTTTTTTTATTTAATTTCTGAACGTTTTTAAATTAATACAGGTTTTGAAATTAGCTAACCGTATATGAGTAATTAAAACGACATTTGCATATTAATTTTACTTTTTTTGGCTACAATGGCTTTCTCAAAATTTTGATCGTCCGAATTTGAGAAAAAGGGTGGGGGAAGGTGGCTAGTTATCCTCCAATTTTTTTGGTTTCTTATTTATTTATATATTTAGAATATTATAATTAATATTCTATTAATTAAATTAGAATATTAGAATATTATTTTAGCGTTATAAGCCCATTCTTTTGATGTATATTTATCGACATCAAAACTCCATTTTTTTAAAGTTTCGATTACTATTGAGCCGTATCGCTTGTTTTTTTATTACGTATATGTTTTCACGTATATAAGGGGTTTCTCCTCCTAGTCAGTATCTCACTCTTTACGCTGAAGTTGGAATTTTGTTCGAATCACAAATCCCTGAATCACAAAGGCCGTTTAAATAGAATAGATAGCTCTTTTGAAAGTACTAAAAAAAAAATAAAAAAAAATTAAAGTAAAGAGTGAGGTATTGACTAGTGGGCGATTCCCCTCATATATGTAATATTTTTTTTTGTTTTAAGTTTTAAAGATGCTCCTTACTTTCAGTTGAAAAAACTTGTTTTTTTAATTAATTTCTAATCGTTTTTTAAATAATGCTGGGAAATCCGGTGCCCCCTTCATAAAAACTTCCCTTCTCCCAAGTAGATATCCTCCATGGAAAGATCCTTCCACGTAACCCCATCCTCCGACCCCCCACCAGAAAAAAACCCACAGAAACGTCTGTATACTTCCCAATAACCAATACTATATGTAAATAATGGGCAAAGTTCATAACTTGTAGCCATTCCCCCGGGAACTGTGGGGGATCAAGTCATCCTCAAAGAAAAATTTATTAGATTTTCGACTATGCTGAACAAAATCTCAAAATTTTGATTGGGTGACTTCAGGAAAAATATGAGCGTGGGAGGGGACCATGTTGCCCTCCAATTTTTTGGTCACTTAAAAAGGGCACTATAACTTTTAATTTCCTTTCGAATGAGCCATCTCACAATATTATAGGATTACTGGATCGATACGATCACCCCTGAAAAAAAAAAAAACACGCATCCGTAATCTTTCTTCTGGCAAAAAATACAAAATTCCACATTTTTGCAGATAGGAACTTGAGACATCTACAATAAGATTTTCTGTTACGTTTCATCTGATGGTTTGTTTTCATTAAGATTCTATCACTTTTAGGGGGTATTTCCCCCTTTTTTCGAAAACTAGGCAATTTTTTTCCTGGCTCGTATTCTTTTGATATATCTACTGGTATCAAAATTCTGTCTTTTAGAGTTTCAGTTACTATTGAGCCGGATCGCTCCTTACTAACAGTTCGTTACCACGAACTGTTTGAAAAGCTTAGAAGTATAAAACTATACCATGTCCAAAACCCTTAACCGGAGGTTTGCAAGAACACCTCCCGTATGTCCCTCCTCCAAGCCCCCTTAATAAGCTACGCAATTAAGGTACAAACACCAATATATAAAATTATAATATTAGAAGCGTGGTTCTGTTAGTACAGCGTTCGACTTCGAATTAGTGTCTTGCGTTAGATTCCTGCTTGTTTTTTTTTCAATCATTGTTTTCTCCCTTCTATATGAGGGGTTTCTTGGTATCGTTTGTATAGTTGCATAGAGGGGGTTCTTCCCCCTCTATTTGATCATTTTCAGATAATTTCACTGCTTTTGTAAATGTGATGCACTCATTTTTTAAAGCATGCCTTTAGCCAAGCATTTTGATTCAAAAGGGAATAGAGGTAATCTAGTTCATGGTTTGCAACGACATTCTGAGTAGATCATCAAATCCATTACCCAACGAATGGCGTCACTTTATCAAAATCCTGGGGGAGGGGGGGTCAACGTTGGAGCCAATTTTCCTAAATCAAGTTAAACTGAGAGATAAAACTGGAAAACGAGCCTTATAGTAATAAAAAAGGTAAAGATGTAATAAAGAAACCTGTCTCAGTGGATGCTTGAATTATGCAGGCTTATCTTAATTTTGAAAACATTTTTGGAGAAACTAGATTTCAGCTGGGAGGAGGGGTGGGCAAACTGGCGTCTGGAATAAAACTGTGGTCTTGAAGGGGAAGTCGCTCCCTCTGCCCCATAGCAAATTACACCCATGGCCCCAACCCCTTGCCACTTAGTTGTTGGAGAAGTGTAGGTATGTAATTCAGGAACCACTCAAAGTTGTATATTAAAAGGATTATTTATTGTTATACTTACTTATTCAAATTATTTACCTGACAATTCCACCGAAAGTTTCGGTTATTATTGAGCCGGGTCGCTCCCTACTTACAGCTCGTTACCACGAACTGTTTGATACTTATTTATTCAAACTATTTGCTTGACAATTCCACCGTAATATTCTCTCCGATACGCAAGATTGTGCATCCAAAGGGGAAGACAAACAAATGAAAACAATTCTGTGGGAGAATTCAGGTAATTCTTCCTAAAATTTTTGAAATGAAAACAAACTTAGTTTATTACACCATTTATTGGACCTACACAAGAAATGATCTTTTTTTGAAATTGCCATTCATTTCTGAGTAATGAGTGGTTTTTTATTTAGGGACAGGTCAAATAAATCCCTAAGCCTAATGGTACATTTCTGTTGAGCTAGTAAAATTTTCCCGCAAGTATGTCAATATACAAACCTGTCCGCTCAGTTAACATTTTTGTGTCGAAGCTAATCGCCTGGAGCTACTTTCTTAACTGCTACTAAATTTGGTTTTTTAAAACAAAGAATTAAAGATCTATTTCTCCTTTTTATTTTATTTTTTTTTTACAAAAAGAAACAACTCTATGTTTGGATTTTTTTTTCAACTCTTAACTTATTTTTTGCTTCAGTTCTTGCACGGATTCTTAGTTCAGCTCCTTAATAAGGGTTGAGGTTTCTTATCTCCCCTAGAGTGGAGGTAATTTAGAAATTATATAAAAAATAAAACTTAAAACGAAGAGAAATTATTCCGTATAAATAAAAAAGGTCATAGCAGTGTTGTATCGAAATTAAATTTTAATCCAAAAACCATCATAGATTAATTTAAAAAAAAACAAATTTTTTTCCGAGGGAAGTAAAGAGTGAAGTTGAAACTTAAAACGAACATAATTATTACTTCACAGCATATCTATCATATATCAATAAAACTAATGCAAACAAACCAACTGGTGATATTTCCGAATGTTTGTAGGATCACAGAAAACTAGCGCTTTGCTGAAAACACAAGCCAAGTATAAAAAACAAGAATATTGATTTAGGAGTCAAAAGTAAATACGTAGCCTCACAACAACAAACTAATCTATAACGCTTTTCTAAGTCCTACAGGAGCTATGTCATTAGTAACTTTCGCTATACAATTGAAATTATTTTAAAAACTTGGGCATAAAATAATAAGTTTAAAGTCATCACGCAGCATATAAAATAATGGATTGATTTATCAGGGAATATCTTTGTCTCACCTAGTATTACTCGAAATGAAGAACATATCAACTGTAATATGAATTCTGGAAATCCAGTTATATCATAGGCAGCGCAATCGCGCTGCTTAAGTGAAGAACGATGTTGGCACAATGTATTATTTATTTTATTAATTAAAAAAAAACTTTTTATACAAAATAAGTTTTTCAAAGAAAAGTAAAGAGCTCCATTAAACAAAAATGAGCAAAAAAAAAAAATCAAATAATCTACGAAGCAAGAAACTACCGCAAATCAACATCGATAAATAAATGAAACCCTAAACTAACAGAAATTACAATAAATAACCGAGTCAAACTCAAAACGAGCTGAAATTAACATAAGTTGGGCTCAAAACCCCTATGCCTTCCCAAGGCCAGAACATAATTTGCACTTTACGGGCATACAAGAACGATGTTGCCACAACGTATTATTTATTATTTTTTTCCCTTTAGACCAGGGCACTTCTTATCGAAGAAGTTGTCGCAGAAACTTCGAAAAGGGCTGATTCAATTGGAAATTGGAGTGGCTTGTGCCCTTTTAATAGTCGAAAGTGATTGGAAGGCAACTAACACCCCTTCCACACCCACCATTTCCCAAAAAAGATCCAATTAAAATTTTGAGATAGCCATTTTGTTCCACGCAGTTTAAAGTTCAGGAAATTATGCCTTTGAGCAGGACACCCCCCCCCACAGTCTTCAGGGCAAGGGTTGTAAGTTATGCCCTGGGGGCCTATAAGGTTTTTATAGAAAGCTTTGTCGTAGAAACTTCAAAAAAGGCTCATTCGATTGGAAATTGAAAGAACTAGTGCCCTTTTTGATTGTCGAAAGTGATTGGAGGGTAAATAACCCCCCTCTGACGCCTACCATTTCCCCAAACACATCCATTCAAAGTTTTGAAATAGCCAATTTTTTCAATTTTGTTGAAGGTTCTGGAATTCAGGTCTTTGATGATGATAACCCCACCATAGCCCTTTGGACAAGGGTTGTAAGTTATGCCCTGGGGGCATATAAGGTTTTTATAGAACGCGTTGTAGTAGAAACTTCAAAAAAGAGCTCATTCGATTGGGAATTGAAAGGATTAGTGCCCTTTTTATCAGTCAAAAGTGATTGGAGGGCAACTAACCCCCCTCTCACGCCCACCTTTTCCCTAAACACATCCAATCAACATTTTAAGATAGCCATTTTGTTCAACGTAGTTGAAAGTTCAGGAAATTAGGTCTTTGATGGTGACAACCCCCCCAGAGCCCTCAGGGCAAGGGGTGTAAGTTATGCCCTGGGGGCATATAAGGTTTTCATAGAACGCGTTGTCATAGAAACTTCAAAAAGGGCACATTCGATTGGAAATTGAAATAGCTAGTGCCGTTTTAAATAGTCGAAAGGGACTGGAAGGCGAATAACACCCCTTCCACGCCTACCATTTCCCCAAACACATCCAATAAAAATTTTGAGATAGCCATTTTGTTCTACGCAGTTTAAAGTTCAGGAAATTATATCTTTGAGCAGGAAACTCCCACCACAGTCTTCAGGGCAAGGGTTATAAGTTATGCCCGGGGGGTATACAAGGTTTTTATCGAAATATTTGTCGTAAAAACATGAAAAAGGGTTCATTCGATTGGAAATTCAAAGGGCTAGTGCCATTTTTAATAGTCGAAAGTGACTCGAGGGCAACTAACCCCCTCTCACACCGACCTATTCCCCAAACACATAAATTAAAATTTTAGAGATTAGCCATTTTATTCAACGTAGTTGAAAGTTTTAGAAATTAGGCCTTTAAAGATGACAACCCTTCCCCCTCACAGCCCTCAGGGCAAGAGTTGTAAGTTATGCCCGGGGGACATATAAGATTTTTATAGAAAGCGATGTTGTATAAACTTCAAAAAGGGCTCATTCATTTGGAAATTGAAAGGGCTAGTGCCCTTTTTAATAGTCGAAAGTGATTGAAGGGCAACTAACCCCTCTCTCAAACCCACCATTTTCCCAAACACATCCAATCAAAATTTTGAGATATCCACATTGTTTAACGTAGTTGAAAGTTCTGGAAATTGGTTTTTTAGGATGATAATCCCCTCAGAGCCCTCAGTGCAAGGGTTGTAAGTTATGCCCTGGGGGCATATAAGGTTTATATAGAAAGTTGTTGTAGAAGTTTCTAAAAGGCCTTATGTGATTGGAAATTGAAATTGCCCTTTTTAATAGTCGAAAGGGAGTGGAGAGTAATTACCCCCGCCCCCCTCTCACGCCCACCATTTCCCCAAAAACATTCAAAGTTTAGAGATGGCCATTTTATTCAACGTAGTTTAAAGTTCTGGAAATTATGTATTTAAGGATGACAAACCCCCCAGAGCCCCCAGGGCAAAGGTTGTACGTTATGACCTGGGGACATATAAGGTTTTTATAGATAGAGATGTCGTAAACACTTGAAAAGGGGCTCATTCAATTGGAAATTGAGAGGGCTAGTGCCCTTTGTAATAGGCGTAAGTGATTGGAGGGTAACTAACCCCCCTCTCACGCCCACCATTCCCCCAAACACATCCAGTCAAATGTTCAGATAGTCATTTTGTTCAACGTAGTAGAAAGATCTGTAAATTAGGTCTTTGAGGATGATAGCCCCCCCAGCCCTCAGGGCAAGGGTTGTAAGTTATGCCCTGGGAGCATATAAGGTTTTTATTGAAAGCGCTGTCGTAGAAACTTCAAAAGGCTCAAAAGGCTCATTTAATTGGAAATTGAAAGGGCTGGTGACTTTTTCAATAGATGAAAGTGATTGGAAAGCGACTAACGCCCCACTCACGCCCACCATTTCCCCAAACACATCCAATCAAAATTTTGAGATAGCCATTTTGTTTAACGTAGTTGAAAGTTCTGGAAATTAGGTCTTAGAGGATGACAACCACCCTAACAGCCCTTAGGGTAAGGGTTGTAATTTATGCCCTGGATACATACAAGGTGCTTATAGAAAGTGTTGTCATAGAAACTCAAAAAGGGCTCATTCGATTGGAAATCGAAAGGCATAGTGGCCTTTTTAATAGTGGAAAGGGGTTGGAAGGCTTGACATTTTATAGTAAAGATCGATGTGGGTATAATTCTTTATTTTTGTTGTTGTTGTTGTTGTTTAGGCCACGGCACTTCATATCGAAGAAGTTGTCGTAGGAACTTCAAAAAGGGCTCATTCGATTGAAAATAGAAAGGGCTGATGCCCTTCTTAATAGTCAAAGTTTACTTTACTGAAAAAAATGCAAATGAACTTTACTGAACATATATATATATATATATATATATATATATATATATATATATATATATATATATATATATATATATATATATATATATATATATATATATATATATATATATATATATATATATATATATATATATATATATATATATATATATATATATATATATATATATATATATATATATATATATATATATATATATACTGATATTTAGTAATCAAAATGTTAATATTATTTGATCCATTAAAGTTATAAAAGTGAAAACATTTATATTTTTTTCAATAAAGCGCAAATTATGTTATGGCCTTGGGAAGGCATAGGGGTTTTGAGCCCAACTTATGTTAATTTCTGCTGACTCGGTTATTTACTGTAATTTCTGTTCGTTTTGGGTTTCATTTATTTATCGATGCTGATTTGTGGTAGTTTCAAGCTTGGTAGATTATTTGATTTTATTCTTGTTCATTTTTTGTTTAATGGAGTTCTTTACTTTTCTTTGAAAGACTTATTTTGTGGAAAAAGTTTTTTTTTAATTAATCTCGCTATAAAACGGAGAATTTTAAGTTGTAACACAAATTCTAAAGCGAGCCTATAGTCCTAATACTAATAAGATTCCTTCACTTCGAACTTGTCTTCAAAATAATCATGAAATGTCCTTTTCAGATCAAAAATGACAGTGAATCGTTGAACTGAGCTCATTGTGCAGAAGTGATGCCAAATTAAACGAAAAAAATAAATATGTGTTTTCTGTAAAGCGTTAGTTTTCTGTAATCCTAAAAACATAGGGAAATATCATCAGTTGGTTTATTTGCATTAGTTTTATTGATATATGTTAGATAGGATGTAAAGTAATAACTTTTGTTCGTTTCAAGTTTCAACTTCGCTCTTTACTTCCCTCGGAAAAACTTGTTTATTTTTTAACTAATAAACACTAACGGCGTATGAAGCTTTTTCAGATCTTATTGGAAAACCGAAGAAGTGGAAACAACCGTCTTCTTGTTCATTATCTGTATATATTAGGACAAAACTTATTGCTCTGTGACTAATTTGGTGAGCTGGGATATGCTCAACTTTCAAGCTTAATTTTAATAATAATAATAATAATTTTTATTATAAGCCAAAAAACAGGCCATACAGAACAGTATTCTTAATCACACTCCACAAGAAAAATAACATAAATATCAAGTTTCACTCATTGATGTCAACGCTTCATTTACAAATTTACATAACTGCCTGATTGACCTTTTTACAGTCGTTTTCAGGATCCCCGGGCACTCCCAAGTTACCACCCTCAAAATACTTTTCCCTTAATAGAGAAAGTTGCTGGCACTCGGTGAGAATATGGGCCACATCCTCAATACCTAGGTTACATCTGGGGCAAGAGTAATCCGCATTTGCATCTGGGGCCACCCTTTTTTTTTTAAATACTCTTTTTCTATTTTTTAGTGGCAGGCAATTCGCTCGGATCCGAAACCAAGTCCTCAATGTCTCCCCGGTAATCCTAGTTTAAAATAATATTCGAATCCAAATATTTCTTTTACATGGGAATAAAACTTCAATGTTTCAGATGTTTTAACTGCCTGGGTCCACATTCGGACTTCCTGGTATTTCATTCTTTCTACAATCAAACCCAAACACGACTCACCTTGATCTGAGGGACCTAGCCCCTCATTCCAAATATATGATAATCCTAATCTATCTAAATCATTTTTATTTGATACGGCCACGATCTTTTACGTTTCGACCGTAGCATCTCCACATAAGCTGCTTTTGCTAACCTATCTTCTGACAGACTTGGAACCTTTAGCCAGTACCGGATCATCTGTGCTAATCTACTCATTCTCAGCGAAAATATACCTAGGTCACCTTTTATAGCCTGATTGTGGGTCGTTACGTGAGAATTTTATGATTAACTAATTACAGTGAAGATTTAATGCATATTTTTTTTGAAATTATAAGACGGGAGCTTGGAACATCATTTCACCTCCTCTTTATTACGAATTCGGCAAAAGCAGCAAAAATATAATTGGGGAGATCGGGAATTACCTCGGGCTTGAATCTTTGATAAAGCCCTGACATATACAATGCCTGCGATAGTATTAAAAAAATAGCTATAAAATAAATTTATGAAGCAGTTATATAAAGTAACAAACTTACAAGTTTTAAGGTTACTGCATGGTCGAGCATTTTAGTCTGTAAAGGTTCAAATCATTCAACTTCAATGCAGTGAAAAAAAAAAGAAAAAAAAAAGTGGAGTGAATCCTTACTTGATGAGGCCCGCAACTGAATCTCGTGTTGGACAGGATTTTTTGCATCGGGGTCTGTCTGTGGCTCGATGGTAGTCTAAAAACGGACATCTAATGGCTTTGGTTTGTGCGAGCAATTTGGCGGCTAGGTAAACAACCTGCAGCTGTTCTTTCCTTGCAGAATTTTTTTACTCGAATCTTATTCTCTAAAAAAGAACAATGAGGTTCTATTTGCCAGTTCTAGTCACCTTAACAAAATGTTCCATGGTCTGGAGAAACTCTCCGTTCATTCATAGGGATCAATTCAGAAATCTTATGATGTCCGAGGGATTAACTCGGACTGCCTACCAATGTCCAAACCAACCTCATTCTGACTGAATGTTAAATTATTTATATGGATTGGAGTGTGCAAGAGATGACGTTAATTCAGTTGCATGGAATGGTAGAACAGTAAGCCAATTATTCTCTAAAAACTATAAACAATCTTTCTCCTATGCATACTGGTGAATTCGGTAATTGAAAAGTGTCCATTTTAAAATCATTTGCCAATCCCCGGTTTTAAAAAAACTCAAGATTTCAGCATAAAATATAAAAACTTTAATATGTAAGAATAGGAAGGACGTGATTTAGTTTTTTGGCTATTTTTTCCTCTTCTTCCTCTTCTGATAATATCTAATGTTTTATTATATCATATCTTCCTGGTTTAGACAAGAAGCCGATATTTCAGCCACCTCGTAATATTTTGTACCTTATTTTATGCTTTTACAACCGCGATTTTTATGTCAGTGTTCAACTTTGAGATTTTGCTTAGTTGATCTATGGAAATTTCCCGGGACATGAAAATTTGTATTGCAGTAGTTCGGCTAATTTTTAATAGGGGCTGACCATAAGAGCTTCTATTATGTGAAATGGCTCCGCCACCCCTGAAAAGAGCGTAACCGTCTGTAAGATGGGATTTTCGTCTTTGTTCCGGAGTATGAACGGGAAATCCTGTCCCTCCATGAAAAAAAGACTTATCGCTTTGCCAGTATACGCTCTTTAAATGCTCAGAAAAAACGCTATGTTTAATTGGCCGTTAAAGCCTAAGGGTTTTTATTACTTCTTTTCCTGAAAAGTCAAGCTTTGACCTTCTTCATTCGTGACCAATTGCAACGGAAGTTATTATTGCAGTAAGTTTGATTTTTGTCTTCAACATCGTGCTAAAGCCCTGTATCTGTGTTGAGATTATTTCAAACTTGGCTAGAAGAGTGCGTCCAAAACCTAGTTGATTCACATAAATGTAATTTTTGTTGTTGCGAAGAGTTACAAAAAGCCAAATGGACCGACATAAAATCAAAGACAAGCTTACGAGAACTAGATCTACGTTGCTAGGGCTATACATTGAATCAATTCTGTTTGTCGCCGACTGCCTTCAACATAAACATTTTACTAATAACTGCCAAACGATGTCCGTGTATTGCATCGTTATTTATAGTTGACGCGTACTACTTGCGTGAAGACCATTACCGAAACTAAAATGGATCGGAAATCCATTTTAATATCCAATCGAAAGATAAATAATAATATTATTTATAGTTGCTGCGTACCACAGAAAATTCAATCGGAAGATAAATAATAATATTATTTATAGTTGCTGCCACAGTTCATATAATTATCCAGTAAGCTTATCGCAGATCATTCTTGGTCTTCGTTCTCGGTGCGAACAAAAAGCTCCTCCCACTTCTTCGTGCAGTTATTAATAGCGGGTTTCCACTTGTTTCCGATTGTTTCGCGCAAAGTGCATTATTCGTAATAGCGGGTTTCCACTTGTTTCCGATTGTTTCGCGTCTGATTTGTCTGCCCGTGAAAAGATCTGACGCCGCTTATGTTTTTACGTTCTCTGGAGCACTCGCACCCCGGTCCGGGTTTTTATAATGGGTGAGATAGGGAATGATCATACTGGATAATTATATGAACTGTGGTTGCTGCATACCACTTGCGGGAAGACCATTCCCGAAACTAAAATGGATTGGAAATTAATAAAAAAAAGGAGGTAGATTAATTAGCACAAGTATATAACTGCTGTCCCTGAAGAATAACAAGCTTTACGATCCTTACACTCAGGTAAGTCTCTATGGTAAGAGGAGAAATTCCCGAAACGAAAATTTAGGGTCTTTTACCGCCTGGGCTGCAAACTTCAACGATCTGCAATTTTTCTATTAACCTTCTCCTTGGCTGTAGACACCCTATTACTATATTTTAAGCGAATGCAGACACTTGGGAAGGTAGGTGGAATTCTGAAGTGGTGGTAGCCTCTGAAAATTGGTTCGCTCTTTCCCCTTGGCTCAAAATTACTTACATAGATTGAAGGTCAGACAAGGGGAAATATACATATGAAAATCACTATTCTCATGGCCTATTATCATTGGGTACTTGCCCCATAAATACTCTTCTGAAGGTACGTACGTGGATTTTTTTTAAGGGGGAGGGGTCACATAAGAGGCTGGGGATACATAAGGAATCTTAATGAAAACTCATGAATTGTAAGGAAGTTATTAGGAATTGCTGGACAAATCCATTTTTTTTTTTAGGGAAAGATAACGGGGCCGAAGTTTGCCTTCTTCGCTGCTGGATATCCTTTGTCCACCAAAATAAAGCTTATGCCCATCAACTAATCTGAACTCTTTGCAATATGAGAGGCTGATATAGTTTGTTTATGATGAAAAAAATTTACCCTTTTTCTGTGTTTTCTTATCTTTCAACTTATATCCTGTTGTTTGACGTCAGGCCCATTTTTTAAGTCATCAAGCTACTTCTACTTGCTAGTGCTCAAGTTCTATAATAATAAAAATGGATCTTGAAAAATCAGGAAACAGAGAAAAATATCATCAGAGTTCTTTCCTGTTGGTAGAAAAAATAATAACCTAGTTTATTTTGTAAGTAGCTGTTGTCTCGCAATGTTGAAACTGATTTTTCGCATTAGTTCAAAAAAAAGAAGAAAAAAAGCGAAGATAAGAGAGGTAGAAGGGTAGTAAATATGTTCCAACTTTCTCATCCGCTTAACACATCGGTCTCTCCAGTGTGACCTCTCCCGTCTCTCTATGATTTTTTTTTTTCGGTAGACGAACGGAGTTTTTCTCCCTTTTTTTTGGCCAGTTCTTCATATTTCTCAATGGTGACTAGCTTTCAGATAGATTGAAAGCGTGGCTGTTTATAGATATACTAATAGTTACTCAATAGATTAAATTAAATTTAATATATTCAATTTCAACCAATAGATTTAGCCATTTGGTGTTTTGAATACTCGTGTTAAGCGAATGTTGGTACATGATAGCAAAAGATGTTAAACTGGAGGAATATCTGAAAACCATTAAAAGAATTGTTTTTAATGTAATAAATTAAGAATCTTGATAAAAGAGTTTTGGTTTGGAAGAGAGGATCAACTAGACTGGGTTATTTGATGGTTTTGGACAAAATACAATAGAAAACAAAACATACCGCCGCATTTCCTATTCAGTGCCCTTTCCGACTATGATAATCACAATGAAAATTAGCCTTATTAAAATTGTTTACCAACTACTGATGAATAATAAGCATAAAATAATGTAAACAGGCAAAATCAGCAAACTTATTCATACAACCTAAGGCTATATATAGCTTCGCCAAGGAGGGGGAGGGTTGGACGCAATTGCAATAGCTATTATATTCGGAGAGAGCATTGAATTGGGGATCAAATGATCGATCTATTCTCTCATATATCTGATTTATGTCCTTTTAGCAAAATTATTTACGATTTTTCCCATTTCTTATCTACCCCTACTCTGTAATTACCAGCAAATTTTTTTACTTAACATACCGTAAAATTCTGTTTAATCTACTGAGTACGTTTTAGTAAATCTATAAAAAACCACGCTTTCATTCTATCTGAAAGCTAGCCACAATTAAAGAATGTTAAAAACTGGTAGATGAAAGTAAGAAAAATATTTTTATTTGCTTCCCAAAAAATTAAGATTTTCTTAGATATCCGAGGTTTACATTATACTGATGATTTGAGTGTTGAAGTCGATTAGACTAGGAACAATTGAAGATGAAGAGGTAATGCTGGGTAACGACAGGAACAATCAAGTGCACGGATTCACTCACCTGGGTAGTATTGTTAGTAAAAATAGTGGATGCAACGAAGATGTTGGAACTAGAATAGCCAAGGCCCAGAGTGTTTTCACAGTTGAAAAAAGTTGGGAAGAATAGAAAGATAAGTCTCCGAACCAAAAATAGAATATTGGAAGCCACAGTGATGACAGTGGTCAAATAGTTCTAAAACATGGGCGCTTCGGAAGACGGGTGAGGATTTGTTAGATGTATTCCAGAGGAATCACCTACGGATTGTTTTGGGTAACTGCTTGACTGACCGTATTTAAAAGAGTAAGCTTTACACAAATTTGGTTCTATCCCGTTTTCTTGGACTATAATGAGAGAAAGGTCGAGACGGCCAGAAAACGTTTTGTGGATGAAGGATGGCAGATTGCTGAAGATCAATCTTCTTGGCGATCCATCTAAGCCAAAACGAAAGACGGGTCGTCCTCGAATGGGGTGGGGAGAGGTCGTAAGAAATAACTTAAAGTAGATCGGAATGTCTTGGGAAGGTGTAAAAAAGAAGCTTTGAATAAACTGCGATGGAGGAGCGTTCGCAGCTGTGTTGGCCTCAGGTGATAGGGTGCTGTAGTGACATTTTAATAGTAGAGGGACTTGAATTTGAGATGAGTGGTTCAATTTTGGAAGTTAGTGGTTCCGGTCCCCTTTTGTTGGGACCAATGTCCAAAATAGTGAGACTGGTGTGTTGCATTTCAAAATGACCATGATACTGGTGACCGAGATAAAACCACCCTGGGTAGGAGTTTTCATCAGGGATATAAGATATTTCGTTAGAAATGTAAGGCCTTAGTAATCGGATGAAAGAAAACAAGCATTTTTACGGAAGCTGTATTAAGGCCAGGTGAAGATATTTTTTCAACTTACTTCCTTTATTCTTATCTAGGTTTTAAACTGTAACACTTACGGCCGACATTTTTCGGTTTTCTTATTGTTCTACCTCATTGGTTCCTTTTGAGTCCCCTTTCTTATTAATTTTGATTCCAACCTCTAAAGGGACCTTAAAATACATTTTAAAACCTTATTACGTTTAAAGTTTTGGTTCTCCGCAAAGGTGCAAATTCTAAGGTGGTGGAGGTCTCTTGTCTGCTTCTATAAGCTATTCCTTAAATGTTCATTTGTTTAAAGCTTATTGTTATTGTTTAAAGTTTATTGTTTAAAGCTATTCATTAAAAAGTAGTCTTATTCCAACTTTTCTTTTAGCTTGATTGCTGAAATTCCGGATGAAAAGGAAGATAAAGGAGAAGAAGGTGATTCAGATGAACATCTTTTACAGGAAACAAAGGACAGGAAAAAGTCACCTTTTATTGCAAAAAAGCATAAAGAAACTCCATATGGAGGCAGCTTCGAAGGAAGTGGAATTAAAAATGAAGAAGGAAGTAGCAGGTAACCACTCTTTTTAATTGTAAAAAGAAAAGAAGAATCATAACTTTAAGTACGCTCACCTACTGATTAAATTGATTTGTAACAGTAGAATGAACACTTGGCAAAACGAACATACACACATCATGTGTGTGTACAACTTTCCAAAAAGTCGCAGCAAATGATTGTATAGGTCTAGTAACAAGATCCTTCCTGGAGGGTTAGAATTAGGATGTTCAAATAGGGAAAGGGCTAACTGATTAAGAACATAGTGTTTTAGGACGCCTAAGATACTGGTACAAGGAATTACGATCTGTCCATGTCTTTAGGTTTATGTTAAGCTGAAAGCTGAAACTTGTAAATTTAATTACAAAAACTTATTTATTTACAAAATTTATTGGTACATTTATTCAAATTTATTTATTTTCAAAACGTGTAAATGCTATCTGTATATTTTTTCCATTTCGCTGTTATGTTCCAATATAATATATCTTTTAGCATATGCAATATAGCAGGTGTTATGCAGTTAAACCACATTTTATTTTCATTCCTAAATGTCACTCCATTACTGAATTAAATAATTTTGAAATATTGGCCCATTGAAAACCCTTTTCTCAGAATCTTTATACAATTAAGTGTAACAATCACAAATGGGGGTCCATGAGCACTAGCTGCTGAAAGACAGAAAAATCCTATCGGTGTTGTTTTAGTTCGATTGTCCTTTCAAACACTGTTCCCTTATTTGAAAAGTTAATTTACTTTATTTTTTTTCTTCATTAATTAACAAAAACCAAAGTTTTTCCGAGGGAAGTAAAGAGCGAAGTCGAAACTTAAAACGGACAAAAATTATTACTTCACAGCCTATTTAATATATATTAATATAACTAGTATAAATAAGCCAACTAATTATTTTTCCCTATGCTTTTAGGATTATACAAAACTAGCGCTTTATTGAAAACACAAAAGTCAAGTAGAAAAAACAGGATTATTGATTTAAGAGTCAAAAATGAATATGTAGCCTGACAACACTAAACGAATCTATAAAGCTTTTCATAGTCCAGTTTCTCCAGTTTCGACATTAGTTACTCCAGTTTCGACATTAGTAACTTTCAGTATACAATTAAAATTATCTTAAAAACATAAGCGTAAAACTAAATATTTTTTAATAACCGCGAAGTAATTGAACAGCTACAGAAATATTGGATTGATTTATCAAGCGGGATTTTGTTCTCACCAGCTATAAAACCAATAGTGGGTAATATACAGTCTTAAATTGCAAGAAATATTTTTTAATATCACTTGAAATGAAGATCAAATAAGACATAATATGATTTCTGGAAATCCGATTATTTCTCTCTATACAAGAGGGAATTTCAAGCTAGGATACAAATTCTAAAGCTAGTCTATAGTCCTAATACTATCAAGATGGCCTTACTTCGAACTTGTGAACAAACTAATCATGACATGTCCTTTTAAGAACCAAAACGAGTGCCAGTCATAGGACTGAGTCATTGTGCAGAAGTGACACCAAATTAAGCGTAAAAAAATAAAGAAAATCCTAAAATGGATCGTTGCTTGATCTTAAAAGGGATTGATAATATTTTGATCTATAAAAAGTGTCCTTAATTGGTTTGCTTTTACTGTACCAAAAGTCCTATATTATTTTGTATTTTCAGTAAAGCGCTAGTTTTGTATAATACTAAAAGCATAGGGAAACATAATTAGTTGTTTTATTTATACTAATTATATTAATTTATATTAAATAGGCTGTGAAGTAATAATTTTTGTCCGTTTTAAGTTTCAACTTCGCTCTTTACTTCCCTTGGAAAAACATTGTTTTTTTTAATTAATCTTTGTTCCTTTTCTATTATAATTTAATGTAGGAACAACGCTGCCATGATTTTTTTTTATTTATACAGAATAATGTACGCTCGTTTTAAGTTTTAACGTCACTTCTTAGTTACAGTTGAAAATATTCACAAATATGACCTATGATTCAAGTGAACATACCACTCGATGCCTATTTTTTAGGTTTCTTCCGAATATAATAACTGTTTTTGGCACAAATTCAATTTTAAACCCTTGTGAAGAGAGGCTGTAACCACTTTGCATCCTATGTACTATCCTACTTTTTTTTTATTATATATAAATAGTTTTTCAGTTTTTCTTTCCCTACTCAGCTTATCAAAAACTTGCATTTCGCCCTTAAATCAAAGAACAGCATATTTCTGCTATTCGCCGAAACAGTTGATAAATAGCAGAAAAGACTCCCTAGAGAATATAGAGAAAGTAGGTCACATCTAGACGTTTAGCAATTAGCACTGAAAATACCTCCTAGAATACAATATTTCTTATGCCATATAAGAACACCAAATTTTAAATAGTTCCTCATTCATATTTTGACCTAGCTCATATTCACTAAGTACATAAATTGAAGAAAAAATTAATTCCATGGATTCAACGAGGGATTTCCAACAAAAAAGGATAAGTATGTTATTATTTTCCTCAGGTTGTGGAATGGAAAATATTTATATTGATAGCTTTTTCTATTCAAATATTTGATCATATTTACTAAGGCAGCCACTGATACCATAAAGAATTGCCCCTTCTCTCTGGAGAAATAAAGTTTCAAACAAAATATCATTCAAACCATTGAATATAATAAGAAATCACTAAGATTCTAATGAAGGGAGTGTGCAGGAGAAGCAGATTTGCCACCCCTAATGATTTATCACTATTTCTAGTGATTTTTTAAGTTGCCAAGTGATTTTTTCTAGCTAGTGATTTTCGTTCTAAAACTAAAGATTTTTACCTAAATCTAGTGATTTTTCACGATATAGCGCGTCTATTCATGATTCAATTGAATAAATGATACAACAAGCTAACTATAAAAAAAACACTCACAAAATAGTGATTCACTACAGTTCCTAATATGTTTCTGATTAGCGTTTATGCAAATATACCGCCTTTGAAACTTCCGATTTCCCACTATAATGTCCATATCAGATATGACCCCAGAGCATTATCATCAAGGTAATATTCGAACTAGTTAATCGTAAAATTGTAAAAATGTTCAATATTTACTATTTTACAACATTTGCTCAGGTCAAATTTTTGTCTTCATATTTGTGTTTTTTTTCTTTGTAATATATCAGTTTTAAATTAGATTATCTTTTATTGAAACCTTTGAAAGTGGAGTGAATGGTGGATATGAATACACCCTCTACATCTGCAAATAGAACAGAAATGGAGTAATTGAAAAATAAGATGGTAGGTAGCCTATATATTAAATTCAATTTACTAAATAAAAAAAGGATATCATTGAAAAAGAAAATAGGACTTAGTTCTTTTTATAATAGGAATTGTAATATAAATAGATATATTAAATCAATTTTAGTTTGATGATTAAAGTCCGTTGGGATTAAGGGGGGGGGGGGTATCTACTCTTGGAATGGTCTAATGACTTTAATTTCTACTTCTAATATCTAATCCAAATTCCAGTAATTCTCAAAATTCTCTTTTTTGTAATTGAAACACCTAATAAACAGAGACAACGTCCTATTCTACAAGTTTTTGGATATATGTGCTAATATATCAAACAGTTTGCGGTAACGAAATGTAAGAATAGAGCTACACGGCTCAATAGTAACCGAAATTCTAGAAATGGAACTTTGACATCAATCAATATATCATCGGCTTATTAAGTTAATTCCAAATAAGTCAGATTCATGAAGCTTAGTTTTACCCATAAAAGGCTAAGAAACTGTTAAAATTTGCCGGATTTTTGAAAGAGGGAGGAAACACCCAATAAAAGTGAAAGAATTTAATTAAAATGAAACCATTAGATTTGGTGCATCAGAGAACCCTATTGTAGAGGTTCCAAGCCCATATCTGCAAAAGTATCGAATTATGTATTATTTGCCAGAAGAAAAATCACGGATGCGCGTTAATCTCCTTTTTTCCCAGAGCGATCGTATTGAAAGATTGGTTTTAGAACATCGGGAGAGGGCTCATTTGAACGGAAATTAAAATTTCTGTTGTCGCTTTTATTTGACCAAATAGATTGAACGGCTACTAGTCCCCCTATCACGTCCTTTTTTCCCCAAAAATTGTTTGATCAAAAGTTTCAGATCCATTTTGTTTAGCATAGTTGAAAGGTTCCAAAACTATACCTTTATATTTAACATGACCCACGCAGCTCCAGAGGATAGATCTTGGGATGAAAGTATGCTAAGGATAAAAAAGATGGTGAAGGATCTATGAAAACCAGTTTCATAGCCACAAAAACAAATAACAGGTGACAGAATGGATTGGATTTGTATAACTTCGGCTACATATTTGCACATTAGGGGGGCGGGGGTAAGGTTATGTTACTTTACCCCCACGCCTGCCTAATTTGCAACTATATAGCCCAAATTATATTATTATATAGACTAAAGTGTTATTTTCTTCATAATACTTTGGCATATTTCATTAGGATTAACGTAACTTAACTTTTTGGGTGTGTTCCGTATAATTAACAAGTGCCTCTTTATTTTTAAGAACCAATAAGACCGACGCTTATTGAAATTTGTGAAGAGCGGGGCACATTTTTTCCATGGAATTATAAAAAGGCCATTTTCAAAATTGTCCCTGGTGTCCCTGTAATTATACTAGCTCAAATAGAGTAAAAAGAAAAAAGGTGTCTAAATTTTTGGGGAAAAAACCTGGAGTTTTGGATCGACAAGGAAAAAAAAATAAAAAGAAAAAGCGAATATTTCGATTAGATCACCGATAATCAATTTTCAGTGATCGGAGTATAAGCTAAGGGTACCGATTCGAGAACAGGGAGGAAGCAAGGACTTTGATCCATTATCCGCATAAAGATGCAAAAAGGCATTTCTCAAAATTTCAAGGGTATTTTTCGCTTGAGCAAAAAAAAACATCCAACTAACGGTATTTTTCCGCACCTAGTGTGTAATTTTACCCCCTTCCTGTATGTGGGCCTGTATAGAACATGGTAATGAAACAAAACAATTATTAATTACAATGATAAAGAATATTATAATTTTAGTGATTTCTAGTGATTTCTGGTCAATAATCTAGTGATTTTTGTGCTGATTCTTTGATTTTTTTTCACGAATCTAGTGAGTTTTTTTCCCCGGGTGGCAACCTTGAGGAGAAGTGGCTTTGGCTTCCAGCCCCCACACACAATTATAAATTATTTATAAAGTATAAGCCAATTTATATATTTATAAATCGGTGGATGTACAAATCTTTGCTTTTGTTGCAAGCAAGGGCATCGTTTGGAGCCGGATAGGGGCAGTTCCCGTCCCAATAATTTGGAGGAAAAACTATTATAGAGCCCATGTCTATTGTCTATCCGAATAGGGACCCTTCGTGCCCCTCTTCAGTAAAAATGCTGGAGCTAAGCCCCTGGTTGCAAGTTACAGCTGTGGTTTCGTCACAATTGATATAGCCTATTTACGGTGAAACCCTTTGAGAAATAGCACAAAAAGTGTCATATGGCACTTGCAGATGGCAGAATTTATAAAAAGCACGTAGATATGAGAAGCAGCTTTTGAATGAGCCATTAAGAATCTCTCTATGATGTTGTGGTAGCCTGGTAGACCTGTTGAAAAAAAGGGAGACAGATTAATGCTACCGATACTTTTTGTTCAGGGAGGGGGACTATAACTTCCCTGTACAAGGTTTTGACCACTTTGATTCGAATGGTACACGTTTCATTTTGATCTGACGCCATTTTCGAGGGGTTTGAGGCTTTTTTCGAAATCGCTATAAATTACTTTTCGCAATGAACTTTTACTTTTAAGACAAACCGAAATAATAGTTAACGTTCCTGAGTCAATGTTAGAGGGGAATTTTTTTTCACGAGGCAGTTTTTTTTTAAAATGCGTTTTAAACTTTTGGTTACTATGGCCTGGGGTTCACTCTTTACTAGGTTGCAGCTGCCGATGCAACCATGATACCTTGCCTGGACATGCTTTAAAACAATGAGCCTAGAAAATGACTGAAAAAAATAACAGTGGATACCGATATTCTCGATACGATACATGCGATATCAATACGCACGATACCGACACGCGCGATATCGATACGCCCGATACCACATACAGCCCTCCCCCAGGGACTTTGGAGGGCCATATCATCATCAAAACCACATATATTGGACCTTTGAACTATGTTAAACAAAATGGCTATCTCAAAATTTTTATAGGACTTGTTGGGGGGGGAGGGGGCCTGTAGGGACGGGGGCTATTTGTCCTCGAATCTTTTTGGTCACTTAAAAAGGGCACTTACAAAATTAACTCCCTTTCAAATGAGCTATTACACACTTCTCTATGATGCTCTGTCCACCCCCTAGCCCTTCTAGAAAAAAGAAAGGGAGACAGATCAGTGATACCCATGCAAAAAAGTTATTTCCCTTGGTGTTCAAGATGGGGGACTGTAATTATCCTTTAAAAGGTTTTCGACCATTCTGATTCCAATGGTGCACTTTTTATTTCGATTTGGCGCCATTTTTAAGGGGTTTTAGGCTCTTTCGAAATCACCATAAATTTCTTTTCGCAATAAACTTTTACTTCTAAGACTAACAGAAACAATTGTTACCATTCCTGATTCAGTGTCAAATGACAATTTTTTCTCACTGGACAATTTTTTTGAAAACACGTTTTTCAACTTTTGATTACTATGGGCTGTTGTTCCCTCTTTACTAGGCTGCAGCTGCCGCTGCAACAATGATATACAATGGTCGTGTGTATGATAAAGATCGAAATTGGTGATGTGAAGTTTCTGAGATGTAATCATTGAATGCTAAAAAACCTGTTCGAACATAAGGACAAATCAAACTTCACCAGTTCACTGACGCGATTGACGAGTTTTCCCAATCGCAGCTTAAGTAAGTTTGACAGTGATGATGTGAAAAGCTGGGAAAATCAGTAAACATTTGTTTCTTAGTTATTCCTCCTAAACAACATCTCAGTTTCATCAAGTTACTTTGACAACAAGATTGAGTTCCCAAGTTTCTTTGAGAATTTTTAAAAAATTTAATTAATAGGAGCTTAATATAGTATTTTTTGTTTTTTAATAGCTTTGTTTTAGCTCATAATTTACTTGGTTATCTTTCTTTGGTTAAGAAGGAAAAAAGAAATGCGCTTTCCATAACATCAGTTTTTCGAGAGCCATTCCTACAGCCTACTAGGCTATAGGACATTTCTAGCCGTGGTATAAATAATATTGATTTCCAAACTGATTTTTCAGGGGATATTTGATTTTTCACTCTCTTGCATTGAAGGTATTGGGCTTTTATGGCCTGAGTCATGAGAATGGACAATAAAAATATGAAGGGATGTCCATCTCATATTACGGCGTAGTTTTATAAAGTTTGGACCCAAGTCGTAGATTAAAAACTTTAAAACATGTAACATATTAATTTTACTGAAACGCAAATGCCGCTAATCTTTTTAAGTAATTGTTATAGAGAAAATGGAGGGGGTTGATAGGGAGAGGATTTAAATTGTACTGATTGAAAATATTAGTATTATTTTTGGTCTTCTATGGGCGTGAATTCATCCTGACCACAATCCAATGGACCTTGAATATAGAAGGTCTTATTTGATTTTTTAAAATAGTCTTTTCATGTTCTGTTTTGTTGTTATAGTTAATATATTTAAATAAATAGATGACTAGGTAACTTACACAATTATTTTTATATTGTTGCCTTTAAATAAAACTTAATTTGGATTCTTGAAAATAATATCCGCTTTTCGATGATTCTTTCTTTCGTTAGAATTTTAAACTATATTATCAACGAAATTCATTTTTTGCAAAGGTTTATGTGCGAATATTTATTATCAGGCACAAAGTTTTTGTTTCAGCAATGGGTGTTTTTATCTATACCTCCAATCTTAAAGTCCACTCTTAAGAAAGTCGAATTACAGGGATGCACGCAGGCTACCCTTGGACAGCTTTGGGCCAAGGTGTGAGTCAGTAGAGCTGTCATGCTAGTATTGTATTTTGTTCTAATCACTTAGGATTGATCGCCTAAGATATTGAACATCTGTGATGGCTTTTCGGGTAATCTCCAGGATCAAAAGTGATTAGATTTGTTTGAAATTTGATAGACAGATATTTATGGGCAAGAAAACTTTCCTTAAGAAATATTAGTGTGCTGACTATAACAGACCAGGTTCTAGTAGGCTTTCAAAGTTTCATAGTCTGGGTATCCCCAACTTTTGGAAATATGAAGCCTGCTAGCGCCATGATCGAAAAGAGCCAGCTACCTAAAATTTCATAAAGAAGTATTCTTGCCTGTGGCTTTGCGCCCACCAATTTTCGAGCGGATCCAGGCTCATTCGTATGTAAGGTAGATGATCTCGAAAGGGACGTTTGACCCTATTACCATCTCGAATGTCCCCTTAGTTCAATATTCTTGTCCCACGATTTTTAAGGAGACCTCAGCCATTTCCTTGAAAAGTCGAAGAAAGTGCGTACTCCAGTTAAGATCCTCATTTTTTTTGTCCTGTTGACCCAAGATACATGCCCAAAAATGTTTCAAGCCGATCAAATAGACCCTGCTACCTTCCTGCTGTAACGTTGATGGTGAGGATGGGAGGTGATTTTGGAGGGGCATGGACTCAATTTCGGCCTCCAGCCTCAGATTGAAAAGCCTACAGAAGATACCTCAGAATAGGCCTACAGATGATACTGCATCCCTACTTTTCTGCAGAAAAGCAGGCGGTGGTGGGCCCTTTTGTTGAGCCAACGGGCCTTCCTTGTTCGTCCAATTATGTACATTGGAAACGGAAATGTAGATTGAAAGTCTGGAGACCTGAACCTAAGCTACACCGATCCTTTGCCTGCTGTGAAGAAGTCTTAAAAAAGAGGACTTAGTGCATCTCGGGATTACCTCGTTTTTACACCGAGTCAGGACATAGCTCGATTTTTTATCGACCAGGGCTTGGATGTTTTTCACCCTGTCACCTAAATTGTACACTTTTGATTTAGTTTGCTTTGTAGCGGGTTAGAACTTAGCTCTTTTTGTACCGAACTAGAAATCATCTTTTTTTGCATTGCGTCAGGATTTAGGCCATTTTCGCACCACCTCGCTAAATTTCCGCAACTTGGACTTTGGTAGTTTTGGCAATAAATCAGGATTTAACTTATTTTTGCACCGCATCAATGAGATTCTGCAGAATGGACTTGGATCATTTTATCGAGTTTGGAGCTTATGCTGAATCAGGACTTAGCGATTAAGACTTAATTTCTTAAGAAGATACAGCTTGGACCCTGGAGTATACTGAAACAAGTCCAGATGTGATCTGACTTATAAGCGCAATGACGGTGTTAGGTTTTTGAAATCTTGTCCTGCACATTTACTAGAAGGGGTTGTCAGAAGCCAACCAGACCCGATGCAAAATAAAAGCTTGTACTTTGGCTATGCCTTAGGGGAATTTAAGCGCAATGTGACTTCTCATTGGGAAGGGGATTCCTAAATCCTTGTCATCAGAGTAGAGAGTTCAGTGCCCTTGTCGTATTTTTGACGGGTTCCATTGGTGATTCAACCACGGGGGACGGGGGTCCTAAATTTTTTGCCACATCACATATCCAAAGAGTTTATCAGATATCGAGTTTCGGAACACCATTTGTGAAACATACATTCAGTGTCTTTAGTGATTTTAATGATGCTGAATGTTTAGCGTCTAATCATTTAAGACCATTTCCCGGAATAATCTCGGAATGATCATGAGTGGAGAAGTACAATACTTTTAAGTTTGCATATTTGGGGGATCGCGAAGTGGCGATGGTACGCTGATCCTTTTTGTGCCCTCTAATCTTGTGTTTAGGTCCAAGTTGTCAAATGGTGGATCTTTTCGCCGGTTCAATGATGGTAGTTCTCCATATCCCGCTTATTCGCAGGATCGTATATAGGCCATATGCCGTAATAGTACATACCTTATGGGGAAACGGGTCGACCGTTTGAGCATGGGATCTGATTTTTTTCCCTAGAGAGAGCTCAAAACTAGAAAACTGGATTTTTTAACCATTGTACTCTACTCCAAGTGCTTTATTGTATATTTTGTATTTATACACGACAAGCGAAACCTTTCTTTGTTGTAGTAATAATAAATCAAAAATAATAATTTTTTACGGTGGGGCTGAGGTTGCAAGTATGATAAAGGTTATAATGAAATTAATGTTTTTTTCCTTCAGGAACTATTTGGTAAAAACAATTTACATGCTATTCTTTGTGTTTCGAACCAACAATCGCTTTGTTTTGGTTAAGACTTTCTATAGGCAACTAAGAGGATTTAATTAGATTAGTTTCCCTTGAAGGTTTCCTAAAGGGGATATTTATTGCTACATTGCCACTGGTTTTCCTTACTTTAGAAAGAGAAAGGGAAAAATGAACGCTCCCGTGTCTGTCATGTACGTAGGAATGCTTAATATTTATTTTCTGCTCCCGCGCCCTTCTGAGCCTTTCAAAATGAAAAGAAGAATTTGCAATGGGAACCCTTGAACATGTTAGAAATTCGATATTTTTATCGGAACATTAGGAAAACCGGATGTTAGTCGTAAATATAAAAAGGGGTGATAGGTTTAGGGTCTTTTTAAGTAGAAAAAATCGTGTTTATTGGGCATGATTGCTGGGTGTTAGATGGCAGAGATAAATTCAGTATAGCAAATGTTGTTATTCTTCTTTTCGTAGTATTAATTAAAAAAAACTTTCCGAAAAATTAGTTTTTCATAGAAAAGTAAAGGCCATTTTAAACTTAAGCTCAGCAGATACAAATACCTGTTAAAATTCAAACTCAAAACGACCAGAAATTACGACTAAAGAACAAAAGAAACCCAAAATGAGCAGAAATTAAATAAACAACCATAGAAAAAAACATACAACAAGTAATAATATAAATGAATAAATAGATCTTAAAGCGAGCAATGCTTAGATTGAATATGAAAATCAAGCTTAAAACGAAAAAAAATATTTCGCTATTAAAGTATAAATGAAACTTAAAACGAACAGAAATTAAATAAACAATCAATACGAACAAACATACAATAGATATTAATGTAAATGAATAAATAAACCTTAAAACGAGTGAAACTTAAATTGAATATGCAAATCAAGCTTGAATCGAATAAAAATAACTACAAACAAGAGTTTGGGTATCGCCTCACTGCAGAAGCCTAAAACCTACTGCGTCATTGGCGCCTCACTGAAAACTATATGAGTCTTGAACAGTCTTGGAAAGTATAAACAAAATCAAATTGAATATTAGATATATAATGGTATTAATTGTTGAAAGATCCATCAGTTCGAGATTTTTTTTCACTATAATTTTTATTTTCATTTACAATGTTGTAAGAACTGGAAAAGAATAAATTTGTAATATACGAGTAATTCGTTTTCAGTGAAGCGCCAATGACGCAGAAGGCTTTAGGTTTTTACAGTTAAAGAAGGGGACAGTATCCAAATTTTGTTAGTGGTAAAACTATATTTGTCTTGAACAATCTTGGAAAGAACTAATAAATTAAACTGAATATTTGATGTATAATGATATTAATTGCTGAAAGCTCATCAGTTCAAAATTTTACTGTAGTTTTTATATTTATTTTGAATATTAAGTACAAAAGAAAACATATGTAATATAATACATTTTCAGTAAAGCGCCAATGACGCAGTAGGTTTTAGGCTTCTGCAGTGAGGCGATACCCAAACTCTTTTTTGTAGTTATTTTTATTCGATTCAAACTTGATTTGCATATTCAATTTAAGTTTCACTCGTTTTAAGGTTTATTTATTCATTTACATTAATATCTATTGTATGTTTGTTCGTATTGATTGTTTATTTAATTTCTGTTCGCTTTAAGTTTCATCTATACTTCAATAGCAAATATTTTTGTTCGTTTTAAGCTTGATTTTCATATTCAATCTAAGCATTGCTCGCTTTAAGATCTATTTATTCATTTATATTATTACTTGTTGTATGTTTTTTGCTATGATTGTTTATTTAATTTCTGTTCGTTATGAGTTTCATTTATTCTTTAATAGTAATTTCAGGTGGTTTTGAGTTTGAATTTTAACAGGTATGTCTATCTGCTGATCTTAAGTTTAAAATGGCCTTTACATTTTTTTCAAAATATTCTTTTTCGGAAAGTTTTTTTTTTTCATTAATTTTTGTTACTTTTTGATTTCAAAAATTTTCACGTTTTTAGGGAATGGGGAAGGGGGTTGCTTACTGTCCGATTATTCTTGACTTTAAAAAACGGAGCTAGAACTTTCGATTTAAATCGAATGAGGTTTTTTTCAAAGTATACGATTACCTCTTTGATAAAAACCTTATATATGAACAATAGACAGCTTGCATAACTTGTGGACAGTGATTGACAACAATGAATGGATTGAAAAAATTGCTTCAATAAGGGTGTTTAGACCATTTCACTTGCAGACACAGAGAGATAACGACTGTTTGGAATTGACCTTAGTAGGATTTTGTTTGTCAAGGCAATTTTGCAGCTATCGCAGAATATATATTTTAACCTTATATTTGAATAATTATAATAGATTTACTATGTGTTCTTCCCATACAAAACTTTATCTTTTGACTCTTAAAAATTGAACTAGAACTTTCAATTTCCAATCAAATGAGCCTCCTTTGAAGTTTATACGAGCATCCCTTTCATAAGAACCATATACACCCTTAGGACAACACTTACAAAGCCTATCCCCCGGGCTCCAGGGGGAGTTTTTGTTATCTAATTTATGAACAATTTCCAAAACACTGGCTATCTCAAAATTTGTAGCGGACGGGTTTGGGGGAAAAAGCATGGGGGGGGGGCTAGCTGAACTCTCTTGACTCTTAAAAAGTGAACTAGAACTTTCAATCTCTAATCAAATGAGCCCTCTATGAAGTTTATACGAGCTTCCCTTTCATAAGAACCATACATGCCCTTAGGGCAAAAGTTAGAACGCCTTCCCGTGTGCCCTGGGAGGTTTTAATGACACCGGATTTTTTCTTATCCGACCTTTGAACTGTTTCTAACAAAATTTTTTATCTCAAAATTTTCATAAGACGGGTTTTGAAAAAGAAGGGGTGGGGGCTAGCTGCCCTCGGATCTCTTTTGACAGTTAAATAGTGAGCTCGAACTTTCAATATCCCGTCAAATGAGCCCTCTCTGAAGTTTATACGAGCATTCCTTTCATACGAACAATATATGCCCCAGGGCATAACAACACCTGCCCCTGGACCCTGGGAAGTTGTGAAGACACCTGAGTTTTTGTTATCTGACTTTTGAGCAATTTTTAACTTAATGGCTATCTCACACTTTCTATTAGATGCATTTGGGGAAAAAGGGGCGTGGGGGGGGGGGCTAGTTGCCCTCCAATCTCTTTTGACTCTAAAAAACTGAACTAGAGCTTTCAATTTCCACATCAAATGAGCCCTCTCTGAAGTTTATACGAGCATTCTTTCCATAAGAACCATATATGCCCCCAGGACATAACGTATAACCCTTGCCCCTGAAGACTGTGTGGGAGAGTGTCCTGCTCGAACATATAATTTCCAGAACTTTCGACTACGTTGAACAAAATGGGTATATCAAAATTTTGATTGGATGTGTTTGGGGAAATGGTGGGCTTGGAAGGGGTGTCTCTTGCCTTAGAATCAATTTCAACTATTAAAAAGGCAACTACCCATTTAAATTTCCAATCGAATGAGCCCTTTCTTAAGTTTCTACGACGACGTTGTCTATACAAAACCTTATATGACCCCAGGGCATACCTTACACACCCTTGCCCTGAGATCTGTGGGGGAGTTGTCATCCTAAAAGACCTAATTTCGAGAACTTAAAACAACGTTTAATAAAATGGTTATCTCAAAGTTTTGATTGAATGTGTTTGGGGAATCGTTGGGTGTTAGAGGTGGGTTGGATGCCCTCCAATCACTTTCGACTATTAAAAAGGCAGCTAGGTCTCTTATTTTCAAAATGAAAGAGCCCTTTTTGAAGTTTCTACGACAACATTTTCAATAAAAACCTTATATGCCCCCAGGGCATAACTTAAAACCCTTGCCCTGAGGGTTCTGGTGGGGGGTGTCCTCCTCAAAAACATATTTTCTGTGTGGAAATCAACTACGCTGAACAAAATGGCTATCTCAAAATTTTTATTGGATGTGTTTCGGGGAATGATGGGCGTGGGGGGGGGGCTAGTTGCCCTCCAATTATTTTCGACTATTAAAAACGGCACTAGCCCTTTGGATTTCCAATCGAATGAGTCCTTTTTGAAGTTTCTACGACAACGGCTTCTATAAAAACCTTATATGCCCCCAGGGCATAACTTAAAACCCCTGCCCTGAGGGTTATGGGGAGTGTTCTCCTCAAAACCATTTTTTCTATCTGGAAATCAACTACGCTGAACAAAATGACTATCTCAAAATTTTAATTTGATGTGTATGGGGGAATGGTGGGCGTGGGGGGGGGCTAGTTGCCCTCCAATCACTTTTGACTATCACAAAGGGCACTAGAACTCTCGATTTCCAATCGAATGAGCCCCCTTTGATGTTTCTACGACGACCCCTTCCATATGAAGTGCCTCTGGGAAAAAATAATAATAAATAATAAAACATTGGAGCCGTATGGCCTTTAATATATCCAACGCTATGGCGTTGCCTCTGATTTTTTATGTGAAGGATAGATTAGAATATTGACTTAGCAAATGTTGATGAGCTCCATTGATGAGCTATAAACGTTGATAGGTCAGAAAAAAGATTCAGTCAAAAAAGAAAAAAGCTGTGTGTTGAATGAAAAACAAGAAAGAACACAGTAACAATGTTTGTTTTTTGGGCAGGCAGCAGACTTCACCCTGGGTTTTTGTCTGCCCCTTGTCTTTCTTTCTTCTTCTTTGGAAATATCTTTGGAAAATACATTCCTAGAATATGGCTTCCAATCTAGATTATCCAAATCAGTTATAGTCAGAACCTATTTTATCAACATACTAAAAACCCGGATTGGAACCTGATTTTATCGATTACCGTTCAGCTTGTTGTGTGTTAGAACCGCCCACACGCGCAGTGGCGTAGTGGGCTAAAATGTCTGTACCAGTAGGCATCTGAATGTAATAATTTTATCATAGGCAGTGTAATCGCGCTGCCTAAGTAAAGAACGATGTTGGCACAATGTATTATTGTTTTTTCCTTTAGACCAGGGCACTTCGTACCGAAGGAGTTGCTGTAGAAATTTCAATACTGTAATAACTGGAAAAGAAAATGTAATTCGTAATGTAATTCACCTTCAGTGAAGCGCCAATGACGCAGTAGACTTTAGATTCTTAAAGTTAGGAAAGGAGGCATTAGCTTAATTCTTGTTTGTAGTGAAACTAAATTTGTCGTGAACGTTCTTGGGAATAAATAAGGTTAAACCAAATATTTGGTATATAATGATATCAACTGCTGAAAAGCTCATCAGTTCAAAATTTTATTTTACTGTAATTTAATTTTCTATTTTCAATGTTGTAATAAGTACATAAGAAAATGTTTGGAATAAAGCGCCATTTTCAGTAAAGTGCCAATGACGCAGTAGGTTTTCGACTTTTACCGTTAAGGAAGGAGGCAGTACCCATACTCTTCTTTGAATTGATTTTTGTTCGTTTCAATCTTGATTCGTATATTTAATTAAGGATTTATCCGTTTTAAGTTTTATTTACTCATTAATATAGTACATGTTGTATGTTTGTTTTCTATTATTGTTTATTTAATTTCTGTTCGTTTTGGGTTTCATTTATGCTACAGTAGTAAAATATTTGTGTTCGTTTTAAGCTTGATTTGCATATTCAATTTTAAGATTTATTTATTCATATATATTAATACAACAAAAGAATAAAAACAAAAACAAAACGAAACCAGAAGAATGGAAGTAGAAGTGACCCTAAAGCTCGTGACAGTACACCAAATATGGGCATAGAGTCATTAGGGAGAACACGTGGTTAATGGGGTCAATGACCTCTTTTTCCAAGGTCGATTTTGATGTTGTTGTAAGTGCACGCTCTCAGTGAATGTCAAGAATAATTTATTTGTGGTTGTTGTTGTTTTTGGCACGCTCGAGGCGAATTTCATGGTGTCCAGAAATAGTATTTGTTGTTGTTACTTGAGCCAAATGTTAAGAGTTTCCTGGAAACAGTTAGATCACGTGTTTCATTCTCAGTCAATCGGCGAGTCGGTTACACCCCCCTTCTCAGCCACACCCCCAAATATAGTTTTCCCCGTTACATAACAATTCGCCCATGAGATTTCGTATATAACGGGCATGCAATATGATTAAATTATCAGAAAGTAAAGTAACCTGACAATGGATAGAACACTTGAAATTATTGATGAACTTGAAGCCTTGGCAGCCGCAATTAGCAATGTAAGTGCATTTTTATTTTCAAACGAATTTTCCTTGGATATCCTCCAGTATATTCAGCTAAAACGTAAATATATTCCTTTACCCCCAACCCCCCCCCCAAACCATACAAACATCACTTTACAATCAATGGAAAACATAAAATATATTCTTTTACCCTCAAAACCTAACCCCATCCCCCACTGTTTTACAATCAAATTCTCGCAAAAAGAAATAATTCTCTTTTCGTTAAATTCCTTCCTTCTATATTTCCAGCTAAAGTGACCGCTGACTTCTGTCAATTTTTAATGAAAATGCCGCTCTGGTTTTGACACAAGACTCCAGTGCGTGGTTAAAATTAGCAGTCACCCTTTTTCCGGTGTGTTTACGAACGCGGTCAAGTCAAAGGAACTATTCTTCTGTCAAATTAAAACACTAATTAAGCAAGCAGGGCTAGAAAAGTCTTTGTGAGTTGCATGAAGCTAATATTATGTATAAATTGAATAGCATTTTAACCTATGTTTGCAAAATATATGCCTACAGGTCGATGGGTTAACGATCTAATTTAAAGCCTATAGACCGGAAAATTTAATATTTTTCTAAATGGTAAAAATAAAAACAATGATTCCTATCCTATGGCTATAGACTACTGATTGTCTAATAAAAACGTTTGATTTCTAAGCCTAATATATTTCTCGCGAAATTTTTACGTTGTGCTTTCTTAGTGATTAATGCTTTGTCTAAACAAAATTATATGGATGAGGGTACTAACTTTCTTTCTGTAAAAAAGGGGCCAATTATTTTGATACTAATTTTTCTCTTCTTTTTAAGGCAAATTATGAAGAATGCGTGCCCCCTCCTTCCAAGAAAGCCGGAGAGGGTGAGGCAGCCCCATCAGTGCCAGCCCCAATGCAGCCTGGCAGAAAGTTAAAGAGAGAGTGGGCGGATAACTACAATGCCGAAGCTATGCAAGATCGTGAAATAGCCGGCCCAGCCGCGAAAGAACATAGCGACTCCGCCCCGTCCACCCTCCAACACGCACTACCCGGGCCATCTGGCACCCAAGCCCAGACGAATTATGCAAATGTAAGCATTTTTTCCTAACTTTCTATTTCTTCCAATTTTTAGTCCATTTCAATCCAAATATAAACTTATCTCTGTGATATAATAACCTCATATTACATATCTAAATTTAATTTTTTTTTTGCAAAGAAACCACTCTTTTCTAATATTTTATATCGCTTCGTTATCTCATAAGCGAATATTCTTAGGTAATTTCAATTAATAATCACTGACTTTGAAACTCAAAATTCTGTTTTTTCTAATCTTTGCTATTTTCTATGCATTCCCCCTATCTCTTCGCCATTATCACATAAGCGAATATTTTTCATGGGTAATTTCTAGTCAATTAATGCTCACCGTTTGAAACTCAAAATCCCCTATTTTTCACAATTGATTATCACAAAGTTTCAAGAGAAGGAACTGGGAGATTATTCCCTTTTATCTATTTGTCACATTTGGATCCCATAATTTGCACAAGGATATTTTTAAAATAGCCTTCAATCTTACAAATCCTTGCCAATATTTTAGTGATGGGGTAACATTGTTGACGATATACTGAGTTAACGGTTTACAGAATTTAATTGTACTGTTTTCTCGTCTGAAGTTCGGTCTTGGAAATTGGAACACTCGCGCGGCGGCTTACAATAATTGTGAGCTAATGAAGATTTCACCGAACCTGTAGAACGGAATTAGAGAGAAACTTGGACTTATGCAGTCTAAGCGAATATTTCAACTTTTTTGGGACATTATGTAAATGGCCGGGAGCCGCGGAGCCCGGAATGCGCCGATGGGTCCGGGAAGCGCTGTGGGGCAATGTTAGGGACGCGTCGGGGGAAGCGCCACGGGTCAGGAAAGTGCCACGGGCTCGAGAAGCATAGCGGGAAGTAATGTGGGCCCCGAGAAGCTCCACAGGGATGCGCCACGAGTCCGGAAAGCACCACGGGAAGCGCTTCTATGTCATATCTTAGATTATCTTCAGTTGAATTAACCAAATGTTATTATGCAATAATAATCCAAATTTTAACAGTAGGGGATGATTTGAACACTTTGAAAATAAGCTATTTTTCATTTATAGATTGGACGAGCATTGGTCCCATACTCACCATCCAGTGAAGAAGGGGAAGAAGAGGAGGCACACGTGGAGTCCCCCAACAATTTAACATGGGACGATAGCATAGAAGTACCTTTTAATATTGACGAGTTTATAGGTGATTTTCTTTTTAATTTAGAAGCTAGCACAGTTGAACAGGGGGACTTGAGCCAAAATACCTTGCAAATTTTAGACGATTTTACTCGGGAATTAACAGGGAACCCTCCAGCCTCCGATACCCTAACGACTCCACTTCGAACAACTGAAGTGGAGCATTCGCCAGATATTGTTGAACAACTGGGGGGAGGGGGTACATCTTTCCCCGATTTTCAATTGTCGAATATAATATTGAATACTATAGTTGTTTTCACTGCAACGTTTAGGGATCCCATTAATACACTAATGGGGGGAAATTTTTCTTTTGATACAGTAGAGATTGTGTACGCATATTTAGATAAAAGTCGTCCAATACTGGAGAACCACATTCAATTTTGGGGAGGTAGGGATTCAAGTAAGGTTTCCATTGTTTTAAAGGTTTTTTATTTGAATGAGGGGAAAAGCGAGGTGTATTATCATTTTATACATTCCGAGATGCGTTTGGTTTATTCGAATTTGGAAAATTTTGAGGGTGCTTTCATCGATTGGGTCGATCAAATTATAACGCATTTTGAGAACTATAATGAAAACGGGAGTGGCTCTGTAGTTCTATTTATTGAAGATTTAAGCATTAATATAGGTAAATTAAAGACCTATTTTATTTTAAAAGGGGGGAGTGGACCAAGGGAAGTAGAATTAAATTATACTCCAGATCTAGTAGGTTGTCAAGGTGTTTAGTGGATTTGTTTTGAAACAGGCCAAATGTGTTTCCGGTATGCTTTCCTCATATTAGCATTCGAGCCTCTACTCGAGACGCTACCAAGACGAATTTAGATAATTAGGCTATACATGGGAAGGAGGAGTCCCATTTCCCCATTGTAGATTTTTCTTGTTTAGAAGGGAAATACCCAGTAACGCTTCAATCCATTGACATTTTTGAAAGGCCTAATGCCCACTTAAATATCGGCGTTACTGTGGTACAATATAAAACAGAATTTGAAGATGGGGTTCGTTTAAAAAAGAAGGGGGTGGTCTTCCTTGTAAGGAGCCCCTCATTTGAGTTGGTCAAACACTGGGTTTGGTTGCTATACACGCCACCTAGTCAACCGAACACAATCGGTCATTTTAACCCTATCACTGACATTAGTAGAGTTCTGAGGGAGGGTAAGAAAAGGGGGAGCGTTTCTACTGTCCAACATGCCTCTCTAGATTTTGGACTCACTTAAAGTTACAAAATCACATGAAGCATTGTAGACGGCATGGCTATCAGACAGTGGAAACGGTTTCAGGGGATAGGGCTATTTTACGTTTCAAATATTTTCAGAATACCCTTCTCCAGTGCAACAAAATATCTCTGGATTGCGAAGCTAAGCTGGTGGAGGTGAACGACCCCCAATATCCAAACCGTATCGAAGAACATCTGGCTATTTCAGTGTCATACGCTCACGCACAAAGAGATAGTTCTAACACCATGCGGTTGTTAGAAATAGTAGAAACATTGGATGAGGGAGATGAATGCAGGGACAAGGCACTGACTAAACGGATTGGCACGGCTAATGGTGCTATTTCTCGTTTGAGAAATACGCATTATCCAATGGTGCTGTCTGCAGAGGATCGTCTTGCTATTAAAAATCAAAAATATGTTGGGTATGTAAGGGGGAGTTTGCAGAGGAGGAGGATAGGGGGACTAAAGGGAAAAGAGGGGGGAGGGGGAAAGTCAGAGATCATAATCACTTGTGGCAGGAAATATCCTCGGGGGTAGTAATTTTAGGGGAGTTGCGCATCAATCGTGTAATTTAAATGTTAGCCAGCAGTTTTTTATCCCAGTTTTTATTCACAACTCTAATTATGAATTAAAATTTATTTTACCGGCACTGGCACATATGCATAGGGAGGGAGGGGGAGTAGATTGTCCATGGGTAAATAGTTCATTTACCTATAACATCATTCCCAGATCGGCTGAGAAGCTATTACTTCTCGAACTGAAATGGCAGGCGGTGGATAATGCTCATATGTGCTGGAATAAAATCAGGTTCATATATTCCTTTAGGTTCTTTCCCAAGGCATTGAGTCAATTGATTCAAGTGCAAAAAAGTGACAATTTTGATAGCTTTCCATTGCTTAAACAGCACTCTCCAGACAGTGAAATGTATGGTCTGTTAACCTGCAAAGGTATATACGCATACGATTATTACTGTTCTGGCGCTCGCTTAAGTGAGGAGAAACTACCTCCAAATGAAGCTTTTCACAATTCACTGACTAACAGTGAATGCACAGTCGAGGATTATGAGTTGACCACGAAGGTGTGGTCTAAGAACAGTTGTCAAATTGAGTCGGATTATTGTAGACAGTGCATGGCCAGTGGATTTCTTACTCTGTTGGATATAGTCTGCAAGGACGCAGAGCAGATACACTTAGAGTTTGGTCTAGGCAGAGGATATTATTTTTCTCCACCACATTTAGTAATGGATTTAATTTTAAAAATTAGCAGGGAGGAAATAGGCCTAATCACCGATGTAGATCAGCATCTTTTTGTAGAGCGTTCAATGAGGGGTGGGTATGTTTTTCACGGGGACCGCGTCTTATCAACCGATCCGAGCGGACAAAGCACCGGTGCAAAGTCAAATGCAGTGTTCTTGGACATGAACTCATTGTACCCCTCGGCAATGTCCCACTACTCTTTGCCGTGTGGGAACTATCAATGGCTTGAGAATCCTTGTGAGTTCCCCGACATTAACACCGTCGAGGACAATGGGCCACAAGGATGGTTCTTTGAAGTTGACGGTCACATTCCGCTGGCGCTTCACGACTCAGTCAAAGTTTTGTCTTTCCCTGTATCAATCGGCCCGTGAGCAGGGACTCTCTGAGCCCCTACAATCGTTCATTGGTTGAGGATAAGGAGATGCACTGGACTCCCTCTAAACAGAAACTGATTTCTGATTTGGACCCTAAGGAGAATATCGTTGTTTACCATGTGCTTTTGCACTGGATGGTGAGCAATGGCTTCAAGATCACCAAAATACATAGGGTCCTGCAGTTCAATCAGCGACCCTACTTGAAAACGCTTATCGATACTTTTGTCGATAAACGCTCTAAGGCAAATTCAAAGGTGGAGAAGGAATTGTACAAGCTCATTCTAAATTCAGCGTTTGGCAAAATGTGTGAAAGCGTTCGTAATAGATCTCGCTGCGACGTCGTGACTGACCCTCTAGAGTGTGCACGAATTATTGCCGACCCCAATTTTACATCATTCACGAGCATAGAGACCGGTATGGTTCTTCTACACAGATGAAAGCGAAATGTAGTACTGAACAAGAATATAGCAGTCGGTCGGTCAGTACTTGAAATTTAAAAAAAGATCATGTTGTCGTTATTTTACAATGTGTGCGCAGTGCACTGGTCCCGGGAGGGGGATGCCAAAGTTTAATCAGTTGATAGAGATTCTCTGCTGTTCAAGGTAAATTGGACTGAAGATTTATTGGGTGATTTGGAAAATGGGGTGCACATCAGCTCGCAGATGGATTTCACCAACTGGAATCCATCCCTCTACCCCGAGCTGGTGAAACGTCAAGCCCCCAACCAACTATTAATGTTAAAATCAGAGACGGGGAGTGATTTGATATCCCGGGGGGTGTTCTCGGGTCCCAAAGTTTAGTGCGTGGAAACACATTAAGGAGATAACATGCAGGCCTGTAAAGGGGTGCCTAAACACTTTGTAAGGAGTAGTATTAGCATGAGCTCGTATAAAGACTGTTTAGAGAGTAGTCTAGTGTAAAGACCAAAATTGCTTGTAATTCGGTCTCTACGGAATGGACATTATACTGTGAGAGTGGAGAAGAATACAATGTGATGTATATATGACAAAGTCTATGTGCTCGAGAATGGTGAGACCGTCCTACCTCACGGCCACTACCGTATTTAGGACCGAGTTGAATTCATATCCTATCGTGATCAACTTGGCCTGGATAAAGTAACCTAATCTGACTAACCACTCAACCTTTCATAAATTAAATGCTCCAACCTGTACATAAATTAACTAACCTGACCAACTAATCTAGCCCAAGCACTAACCATCATCACCACTAACCCAACCTCAACTAACCTGCAGTAGCAGTGACGACAACTATTGTTTTCACCCCCGCTGCCCCGGGGGGGAGGGGGGGTCCCTTCCCGCGACCGTCCAGGGGGGGGTCCCGCCCGCGGCCGGCCGGCCTTCGACCCCGCGGCCCTGGGGGGGGGCAGCTTTAAATTCACTGTAATGTTCAACTGTGCTAGTTCATGTTCCAAGTGTTTTTTTTCTGTTGTACAAAAAGTGTTGTATAGAAAAGTGTTTAAAGACAATAAGTGCTGATGATGGACAAAAAGTGTTTTATATTGTACATATAGTGTTGTACAGAAAAGTGTTTAAAGACATAAAGTGTTGATGATGGACAAAAGTGTTTTCATTGTTCATGTTGAACAAATAGAGTTTTCATTTTG
>NC_142799.1:57612878-57691488 GCF_049724085.1 Artemia sp. Qi Xiang Cuo | reverse complement strand
ACCTGGATAGATCTTAGGTCTATTCGTGCGTAAAATTCGTGGCTTTCTAAGATTTTTGATTCGATTATTTCAAAACTATGAAGTTTCTAGGGTAGTGCTCCATTTTCTTCATTACAGCTACGTTAAACAGTGAAAAAAAATGAGCAGATCTAATTTGAAAAATTTTACAATGCTTTTCATCCGTAAACGTTGAACATCGGATAGACCGTTAATTCCCAAAAGAATGCAAAAAAGTCAGCGAAAAAATCGAATGACAGTATGGTGAGGCAAAAAATGAGCATAAACCATGTCCAAGAGTTTACCGACTTCGAAACAGTATCTGAAACCCCAAAATTATCCTCTAAAAACCAATTTTTTATCCACAATGGAAGAAAGAGATGAAAGTTGCAAAATTTTGAAATAATTTGTCTGATTTCTTTTCAAATAGCACATTTTCAGAATTGAAAAAAAAAAAAAAATTGAAACATACTGGACAGAGTAGTCACAAAATGTGAAGTGGAGTTTGGCTTGAGCCCTTTTAATATACATGCACTGAATTTAATTTAGAGAAAGCAGCAGAAACAGTAGAAATCACTTGGAAAAGATCACTCTTTAAACTTTTACGCCTACTACTTGCCACTCATTGCAGCTCCCAACCCCCTGAGGCCGACATAGCTGCGCACACTCCTCCTTGATCCTTATCTATTCCACGCCTCCCTCTTTACACGCTCCCAAAAAGTTTCCATTTCCCTTTAATCTTTCCTTAAGAAATCACACACCCTGTTCGGGGACGATCTACTTTTCACCTTGCCTAGAAGGTTGTCTGACAAGATTGATCTTTGGCAATCAGTCATCCTTCATCTGCAGAACTTGTCCCAGCCATCTCAAACTTTCTCCCATTATAGCCCTAGAAAGTAGGATTGAACCACGTTTTTCATGCTACTTACTACTTGAGATACGGGCAGTCAGCCAGATACCCAAAAAATCCATAGGTATTTTCTTTGAAAACTCCAAACAAATCCTCCTTCGCCTTTCAGAGCAATCACGCTTTAAAACTATACTTGACCACTATAATCATTTTAGCTTCCAATATTCTAATCTTGGTTCAAAGACTTATTTTCCTATTCTTCCCAAATTTTCTTCAACTGTGAAAAAACACCCAAAGGCCTTGGCTATTCTACTTTTAACATCTTCAATGCACCCACCGTCTTTGCTAATAATGCTACCTATGATTAGTAAAGTTGTCAACTTGATTGATTTTCTTGTTACCCAAGATCACCTCTTCATATTTATTTATTGCAAGTCTCAACGACTTAGTCTTCTCAACATTAATTTTAAAACTATTCTTGCACCCTGAACTCTCAAAACCTCCGAAATATCATTCATTTTTTTTAATATTTTCATCTAGAATGCTCAAATCATCAGCAGGTTCTAAATATACGATAATTTTACTCCCACATTTGACTCCTTGTTCTCCCATTCTCTTTGCTGGCTTCTTAGGACAAACTCTCAAGCCGAAACAAATAAAGGGGGATAGAACGCAACCAGACTTAACTCCTGATTTAGTATGAAACATGCTACTAATCTAATTTCCTTCCTTAACTTCAGCAATGTTATTCTCCTGTACATCAATAACTACTTTAATATATTTATCTGGTGACCATACACAGATGGGATCTTCGCTAAAGCTCTTTGATCAGCTGAATCAAACTCCTCCTCATAATCTATAAAACTGAGGACTATAGGGGTTTGAAGACTCAGACACTTTTCAATTATTAATTTAAGAGTTAAAATTTGGTTGACGTGTTCTTTACCGTTCCTAAGACTACACTGGTTTACTCTTAATGCTTTACATAAGGCATCTTGAAGTCTAAAAAGTATTACCATACTTGCTTCCAAAGTAATTTGCTTCCGAAAGACACCAATCCAATGCCTCTATGATTACCACAACCACTCGTATTGCCTTTCTTATAGAGGAGTTAAATTAAAATTTTCCTAAAATCAGTTTTCCTAAATCTAAAATCCATAGTCTTCAGTGATTTGCTTCTAACTTCACATTCACCACATTTTAAAAACTTTAATCCTTTTAGGACTGTGACTAATTTTGCTTCATAAAACAAATTTTCCTTCAGTTCTAAAGCGTTATAAACTGTTTCATTCTTTTCAATTTCATTTCTTATGAGTTTTTCCCATCTGTCATTAAATCTTTTCTTATCACTAACTTCGGCCCTATTCCTATCTTTGACTGGGGTAAGTTTAGATTGACCACTGCCTCTCAATTTTTAACATACCAGCACAATATGCTCCTCTAGTGCCATCTGGTTGCATCTTCATGATCATCAGTAATTTTATTCCTGGCGGTCATTTCATTCCTTCTTAATTCATATTTAAAAGCTTTCTCTCCATTTTCCGTACATTCATTTTATTTTAACATGATTTATAACACAAAAACTCTTGTACAAGGCCCTCCTTCTCTCTATCAAACATAAAGCAATTTCACTAATATTCTTAGTTGTGTTCCTAACTGCCATCCCAAAGACACAATCAGTGACTTCACAAACCATTTTCCTAAAATTATTCCATCCATCTTCAACATTGTCAAATTTTAGGCTCTCCATTTAGTATTCAGCTGCTCCTGGGAAGTTTCTCACAAATTCTCATCCTGGAGTCTACAAATATCATAGCTTCCCGGAAGGTAGGTGTCCTTCCTAAATTTCAGCTTTATATTAGCTCTAGACACTACTAGATGGTGATCTTTACATTTATTATCAATAACATCACTCCTGTATACCCTAGCATCTCCTATCGATCCTGCCAGTTTTAGTTTACAATAACGTAATCAAAAAGGTTAGCCGTCTTATGAATTTTTCATCATCTTTAGATTTTCTTCTGTCTATGCACTTTATACGACCACTTTGATTGACAATATCTTCCGTAAAAGTGCCTCGAGCCTAAATTACATCTTATTAAGTGAAATGTCTGATCATTTCTCTGTTTACTCAAGCTTCTACTTTGACAAAATGAGTATAAAGTAGACTATTGGGTCTAAATTGATTTTCTTTAAATCTGGTGAACCTTAATTAGCAATTCTTGCGACAATGTTGGCAAAAAACTTATGCGGCAGAGAATTACTTTGATTTTTGTCCTGTATTGGTACTTGTTACAAGTCTAGTAAAGAAGCTGTTTGTAATATACCACCTGATGTAACCCCAAGTCGTTCACGTAAGAAGACCTTTCAAGCAAATTAATTGATTTCTCCTATTTTTCTTAAAAGCTGGCGGAGAAAAAATAATCCCTGGAGGGCTTATAAGTCTGCTAGCCCCTGAATGAGCGTTATTTACCCTATGTAATTCAAACTTTACAGAAATACCTACAAATTTGTAATCGATCGTTACAAAAACGCAGGTGGAGTTTCACAGGGGGGATTTTTCGCGGTGTATGATTTTCCAGGAGGTACTTTCCACCCATCAGGAGTTTTCTGCGGGGGAAATTTCCACGAGGGAATATCCCAGGTTTTTTTAGTTCCTTTCTTTAAAGATCGGAGCAACACGCAGCGAGTAACCTATCTTATATCTATAAATTTGCACAAATAAACTGACCATTGATATTTTTCTATATTTTTAGGATTATGCCCTAAGCACATTATCCTGCTAAGCTCATTTTTTACTGGGTAGCAGGGACACCCGGAGAGGAGGACAAGGGGAGCATTAAATCCCCCTTGGAGTACAAAAATCTCCAAGAAGCCATAAGTTACAATTACTGATTTTTAAATACATAAGGGATTAGAATAAATGGTGTTTCACATATTTAGCAATGATGGTATATTTTTATCATACCCGTCGTGGATCTTTTAGTCAAGTTCCACACTTACACATACAGTTTGCATACTGTACAGTTTTGAGATAATCTGAAACGTCAAATTAGTAAAGCAATATACATGATGTATAAATGCAAAATGCATTACCCATATCATTATATTATATTATAAGTGTATGATATTATGTATTATATATCATTGATGTTATAAGTGTGTCCCTAAATGGTTTATGTAAATGTTTTGCTTAATAAGATACACTTCAGTGAGATGAGCCCAGGTCTGACTTTTCATCCCATGGCTTTCCTTTGCTTTATGAAATAGATATTTCACGATTATTTTGTAAACAAATCTGGGGTGAAGCTATCTTGTGGGCTTCAGGTCCTTAGATTAATTTAAGAAACTCACGTCATAGCTTGAAATTTTCCATGTTATAGACAGAAAAAATCTTATTTGGGAAGTCGACAATATAGTTCATTAGTTCTTTATTTTGGGTAAAAATCAAAAGTGTTTACACATATTAAGAAATGATGTTAGCCTACTGGCTAGTGGCTATTGATATCACAGCTAGTGAGAGTGATAAGTTGTCTTGTTAATCAGTCTGTTAATTTGTAACCTGATTAATGTGTATTGGCTACTAAAATCCAATTTCCTGGTTTTTGTTTGACTGAGAATCTAACATATAAAGTAGCAACTATCGATATTATGGCTGGCAAAAGACTATTTAGATGCTTTTGAAATAGTTCGTTATTTTGTGAGTTACTTTATGATTCTATGGTTCTACACGAAATATTCATAGCTTTCCCGTTATGTCCCGTTATGTTGTGTTTCCAGTAAAGGGCTGATTTTAAATCAGTAAATTAGTTTATTTGTGCTAGTTTTTAAACATAGATATACATAAATGTACAGCGATTGGATTTTCGAAATTTTGAAAAGTAGGTGTTATTTAGACATAAATAATATCGGAAGGTTTATCCGGATAGGTATGATGCATCGTGAAGGTTTTCTTGAATGTATCGTGAGTTTTAGTGTTTTGTCATTTTACGTTTTGTTGTTTTATTTTTTTTGCTTGTTTATTGTGTGTCACCATGGCCCAATAGGGCTTTAGTGTGAATAAATCTATCTATCTATCATAGCATAGACTAAAAAGTGATAATTTTTTTCGTTTTAGATATAATTTTTGCTCTTTAGTTCACTTGGAAAAATTTTTGCACAATTAGTTTATAAGTAATTATTTAGCGTCAAAATAATCCCCGAAGGTTATCTAGAAACAAGTTTTTTCAATTAATAGTGAACAAATTTAATGATTTAAAACTTACTCCAAAAGTCTGAATTGCAGGAAGCTCTTCCGATGAATTAGTAGAAAAGAATTCTATTTCTTCTTGAACCTCTAATCTTCTATCAAGCTTATCAAATTCCAAAAGCCATATCGCTGGAACTACCGACGATAGATACAGGAAGACACTTGGGCAAAACCTGCAGGGAGAGAATAAAAATGAGCCTAACAAAGGCAGTTTAAGTCTCAGAGGAATCTAAGTGAAAGAAAAATTCGTAACAAGCCCCCATGGGTCATCAATTAGTCTTATAAAAAAAAACCTAGCATTCTCGAACACAAGTCCATTTTTAGTATTATAAACCATAACTGAAAAATAACATTTTCTTGTTGTGCATAAATCATGCCCTTCGATTATTCAAGGACGTGTTAAGATAAGTTTAGCTGATGACTTAAATCAAACAGTTCGTGGTAACGAACTATAAGTAAGGAGCAATGCGGCTCAATAGTAACCGAAACTCTAAAAAATGGAATTTTGATATCAAGAGATATATCAAAAGAATCGGCTTATTATGTTAATTCCAGTACATAAGATTCACTAAGTTTAGCGTTACACATTAACGCTACGAGCCAGAGAAAATTTGCCTGAATTTTGAAAAAGAGAGGAAACACCCCCTAAAAGTGAAGGATTCCATCTGCAAAAATGAACATCTTTTTTGCCAGAAGAAAGATCACAGATGCATGTTTACTTGTATTTGATTGTTTGTTTTTTCCCAGGGGTAATTACATCGAACCAATGATCTTAGAATATCTAGAAAGGGCTCATTCGAAAGGAAATTAAAAGTTCTAGTGTTGCAAGAGAATTAAATTAAAAGTTTCAAGTGACCAAAAAGATTGGAGTGCAACTGACCCCCTCCCACCCACTTTCTTTCCTAAAAGTCATCCGATCAAAGTTTCGAGATAGCTTTTTGTTTCAACATAGTTGAAAATCCCAGTAACTATGTCTTTGAGGACAACACATCCCCCCACAGCCCCTGGGGAAAGGCTTTTAAGTCAGGAAATTTACCTATTATTTATGTATAGTATTTCTTATTGAGAAGCATACAAACATTTTTCGGGGAGGGGGAGTTTCTATGGGGATTATTTTTCGTGAGGAGAGAAGTTCCCGAGAGGTGAACTTTCGAAGGGAAATTTTACACTGGGGAAATTTTCCAAGAATCCTTTTCAAAATTCTTTTTTATTTGTCTTACTTTTTCTTTGCCGGCTCAACTTTACATGTGAAGTTATTAAATGGAATTATCCTGGGGAAATATTTACCGAGTTGGACCTGTCTAGAGTATCTTTTTGTAGGTGTTGGGATTTTCCGCGGGAGAAATTCTCCATGGGGGAGCTTTCCACACGATAAATCCTCTAGAGGGAGTCTTCTGCAGGAGCACCTTTCTACTAGGAAGTGGGGGGGGGGGGGTATTTGTGAGAAGAATTTTCCACTGAGGGGGATTTCCAGCGTGATTTTAAAAACAATCACAAATTAAAGTACTTTTCAAATAAAAGTGGGCTAAGAAAAGTTTTTCAGCCGGAACCCTCTACAAGAAATTTTCCAGGGGTAATTTTCAGCTAGAATAGAATTGTCTGTGGCAAATTTTCCTGATGGGAGGAGCATTTTATGTGGGAATAACTTTACATGGTGGGATTGTCCGTGGAGGGAAGGAATTTTCCATGGAGGGGGGAGCCAGATTTCCTGGCATTATGTGAGGGAACAGCCCCATCATAGACATAATAAATAATTATAGTTTTATGCGGAGAAATTTTCACATTGGGGGGGTAGCTTTTGGAGGTAAACTTTCCAGAGGAAATTTGACGCGGAAGGAAACTTTGCCAAAATTAATATGCAAATTCCGTTTTAATTATTCATGAACGGCGAGCCAAATTCGAACTTGCATTAGTTTAAAAACGTTCAGAAATTAAATAAAACTGAGGCTTTTTAACTGAAAGTAAGGAGCGACATTAAAACTTAAAACGAACAGAAATTAAAGTATTCGATTTAGCTTCATTCAACTTAAATGACAATCGAACCATCAATAGTCGTAATGTTTTTAGCTTCAAAGTAGTTAGACAAATCTCAATTTAGCGGCACATATATACACACACACACACACACACATATATATATATATATATATATATATATATATATATATATATATATATATATATATATATATATATATATATATATATATATATATATATATATATATATATATATATATATATATATATATATATATATATATATATATATATATATATATATATATATATATATATATATATATATATATATATACTTACTATATGTATATGAGCAATAATTGTATACGAGCAATAACTGCGTATATATGCATGTACAGAATATAAGAGAGAAAAACGGTTAAATTTACTATAAAAGAGTGGAACAGATATTTAAAACAATTTAAATTATACGCGTTTTTTCTCTCTTAAATTCAGTAAATGGAGAAGCAGTGTGATATAAAAAAATATTTATACATGTATGTATAGCTTTTTTCTCGAACAGGTCTATATTCTTATTCCAAATTGGCAGCCTGGGATTTTCTGGCCAGAAAAAAAAACGATCTAGATAGGCCACGACTTTGAGAAAAATTATTTAGAGCCTTATTTTGGAATAGAATTCATGTGAGTGACGTCATATTTATATACATTTCAAGACAATAAATTACATCATTTTACCTCTAGGAGTATTCGTATTGTTTTAGCATCTATGATGGTTGCAAAATTACACAAAGCAGCTAAAGAAAAAGGCATGGAACAAGGAACAGCAAAGATCACATTGAATTGTCAAGAAAAACGTTACACAACGAAATCTTCTGAAAGAAGACCAAGCAAGATTATAAAAGAATGAAGGAACGTGTTTGTTCAGCGGGCTTGAGTGCATAGAAGACAAATCAAAATTACATATAGATTTAAGAAACTTGTTAGTATAGCGTGTTTGAGTCTATGATTGATAAACATGACTCCGATTGATTAACCAATTCTGCAATAGCATAATTATTGTGTTTATCCTTAGTTTTAAGTCACATTTTCGTTTGCAAATAACCGCAAATTTATTTGTGCAACATTTTCGTTTATGTGATTTGTTGCTTTTGCTTGTTTCGTGCTTTTTTATTTGCTTGTTCACAATCATCTTGGGTTACTTTGAACGTGTCACAGATATTAAACATTACTTCCTCCATACTGTTTATCAATCACATACTCAAGCATGCTAAACTAACACGTTCCATCATTCCATTGTAATTTTGATTTGTCTTCTAACCACAAATTTCGTTCTACAACATTTTTATTTGCAATTCAATGTTCTTTTCGCTGTTTCTTGTTCTATGCCTTTTTCTTTAGTAGTTCAGAGCTGTTCGTCGTTTTGTCTATTTTTGCATGCGTCATCGATACTGAAAATGAAACGACCACTGCTGGGGGAAAATGACATAATTTAGGCTCTTTAAATGTATATAATAAATATGACGTCGCTCATATGAATTTTTTTCCAAAAATAAGGGCTCTAACCGAACTTTATCAAACTCATGACCTATCTAGATTGTTTTTTTTCAGGCCAGATAATCCCAGGCTGCTAGTTAAAAAAAAAAAAAAAAAAAAAAAAAAAAAAAAAAAAAACACGGAGCCATTTAAATTTTTTTTTGTAAATCTCATCACGTTTAACGTTACCCACTGAGAGCTATGATACTGAGAAGATTTTTTGTACAAGAATTCCATTAAAACTTAAGACTTTTTTTTTGCTGTAATTGATTTTCCCTTGACCCTGAAATTCTAATTAAGATTTCTACATTCCTGAAGTTTTAAAACAGATCATACTTTGAAAAATAAAATTTTCACCCCAAAAATCGATACAACCACTTGATTCTTCAAAAAAAAAAATATCATCTTTAAAACCTTCTAGGTCCATTCCAGTTTCAGCCTTCTAGGCCTTCACGAATTAATACAGCCTTTTTTAATCATATTTCCCCCCCCCTTAACTTTGACTGTTTGGCTCAATATACATACTGAAAAGGTTAATAAGCGATTCAGTCCTTTGTGTGTTTAAATTTAGTTCTAATTCCCCCACAATCTTCAGTCCAATTTTTACCTTCATACGTGTAGCTTTAAGAGTTATAGCATCATAGTAGTAGTGGTAATAGTAAGAGCAGTAGTAGCAGCAATAGTGTTATATTAGCACTAACAGTAACAATAGTAGCAGCAGTATTAATAGCAGTAGTAGCAAATACATGCTGCCTTTTGGTAAGTTAAACATCCCTTATGATGCCCCGGAATTTTCATCTTGATATGGTAAGCTGTTCCAAATATATTGCTGACACACCCTCTTGACAATCTGTATATACATACATAGCGTGTTTTGATTTAGTTCAACTTTCCCTTCAACATTTCCTCAGATGTTCATTACAATAACCTCAGCCTTAGAAATACTCGCTATAGAGGCAGTAGTGGTAGCAGTAAATTTTAACATCCCCGAAGACATAATTACTAGACCTTTCAACTATGCTGAACAAAAGAGCTGTTTCAGAATTTTGATTGAATATGTTTTTACAAATGATGGACGAGGTAGGGTGCGGGGCTGAACCTCCAATCACTTTTGACTCTTATAAATAAAAAAAAGAAGTTTTTAAACTGAAAGTAAGGAGCGACATTAAAACTTAAAAAGCCCAGAAATTAGTCTGTATATGAAAGGGGCTGTCCCCTCCTCAACGCCTCGTTCTTTACGCTAAAGTTTTTTGCTGTTTTAAAAAATAAAGTTATGAGACAAAGTCAAATTTTAGCGTGAAGAGTGAGGCATTGAGGAGGGGACAGCCCCTTTCATATAGGAATAATTCATGCACGGAATAATTTCTGTTCGTTTTAAGTTTTAATGTCGCTCCTTACTTTCAGTTTAAAAAACTTGTTTTTTTTATTTAATTTCTGATCGTTTTTTAGTTAATGGAATTTTTATTTTGGCTCACCGTCATTGAATAAGTAAAAAAAATTTGCATACAAATTTTACTTTTCTTTTGCTAAATGGATGTCTCTAAATCTGGTTATGACGTAATTTACAAATTAACTTACGCAACTAACTTCTATATTCGTATATTTTTCTTCTAGCAAAAAATACAAAGTTGAAGATTTTGCAGATATGAGCGTGAAACCTATATAATAGGGTTTTCTGATACGCTGAATCTGACGGTGTGATTTTCATTAAAATTCTTTCACTTGTAGGGGATGTTTCCCTCTCTTTAAAAAATCGGGTAAATTTTCTCAGGCTCGTAGCCTTTGATGAGTAATACTAAACTTAATAAAATTTATATATTTAGAATCAACATTATAAACCCATTCTTTTGATATATTTATTGACATCAAAATTCCGTTTTTAAAAGTTTCGATCACTATTGAGCCGTATCGCTTGTTTTTTATTGTTTTTTTTATTACGTATATGTTATTACGTATATGAGGGGGTTCTCCCCTTAGTCAATACGTCGCTCTTTACGTTAAAAGTTAAAAACAACAAAGCAATGATATTAGATTTTTCAGGCTACTGATCAGAATAGTCTAAAGGCGAAATTAATCTACCTATGTAGATGGTATTTTACCCAAAATTCTTTGTGCAAGGGCCGTAAAGTATGTAAGTTGCCCAATTTTTAAATGTGTGTCGTTGTTTTTTTAAGAAGGAAGCGGGGTATGTTTGATGTTGAATTGTATAATTCATATTGTAAGAGAATTGCTTCGAGAATCCATATTGTAAGAGGTTGGAGACCACTCTAACCACTAGTTCTCCTAGGAGGAAAGAGGGCCTAATAAACTCGAGTGCTCCAAGCTAAGTTTCGAATTTCGTAGCTATGATTCACGCCCCCGTCCCTAGTGAGGCTAGAGGAGAGCCCTAAGTTGCACCTCATCGTGGTGGAGCGGTGAAACGTTATGCTGGTTGCCTAGTTTGACCGGCAGAACGGCTAACGCAACAAGGCACTAGAAGTTTGGGGAGCTGCTGGTCAAGGAAATTCCCATGAAACACCAATGGATACAGAAGATTCAGATATAGCCATCAATACTACGGTGTCCTCGGTAGCCGATACGGATCAGGTTCGGATAATGCCTGATTCGAAAAGTGGGCTAATCATCCCCACCAAGAAACATAAAGTTGTTTCTTGGAATGTAAGAAGTTGCAAGGCCGAGTCAACTCAGATCCTCCTTGCTAATGAAATGAAAAAGTATGGTTTCAATATATGTTGCTTTTCTGAAACTAGATTGAACGAAATACTGACGAAATCAATTGACCTCACGGATTCAGAAACATTTAAATTCTATAGCTCTGGACCGACTGATTGGAGCGGTTTCCACAGAGTTGGATTCCGTCTGGAACCAATCTACCCTAAGACTGAAAGGCCGGATTAGTAACGTGACTATTTTGTCCGTCTAAGCGCCTATCAGAGATAGCCCTGATGATGCCAAAGATGCATTCTACTTTGAGCTGCAGAAAATACTTGACTCTGTCCCAGGACGCGACATACTATTTGTCGCTAGTCATTTTAATGTAAGGGTCGGAAAAACCAGATGCAAACACCGAAGGAGTGATTGAACGCCATGCCATTGGAGATAGGTGCTCTAACGGCGAGACGTTGCTACAGCTTGCCAAATACAATAACCTATGTCTGGTTAACACCCAGTTTGAGCACAAGAAGCACCATCTTGTGACCTGGAGATCTAACAACGGGGTCACCAAAGCCCAGATCAACCACTTCCTCGTCAGAAGACGTTGGAGGAGCTCATGTCTGGATGCAACACACTACAGTGGCGCAGATAAAGGCTCAACAAACAGCTCTGATCACTTTCTTCCCATTTGTAAATTCAGTCAAAGACTGAGCACCCACAAAAAGATGATAAAAACCAATCGGTTTGATGTATCAAAACTACTTAGTCCACAGATCAAGGCTGATTTCGAGCTACAGCTTAAATACCGATTTGAGGCCCTTACTGACTACACAGACATCGAAGACCGATGGTCCAAGCTGAAAGTCGTGACACAAGAGGTTGCTGAAGAGGTTCTTGGTCACACCAAGAGGAAACAAAGGCTCTGGATCTTGGACAAAACAATTGAGCTAGTGGAAAAGAAACGAACCCTTCTCAGTGGCCCTAAAGAACCCCTAAAAAATGCTTGCAAGCTGGTAAAGCAGTCTACTAGTTGTGACAGGGAGAAATACTGGTCAAAAACGGCTTCTGACATGCAACAAGCAGCAGAATTGCATAATCTAAGAAAAACATTCAAGCTACTGAGGGAAACGACAAGCAAGTCGCCCATCTCCAAAGACTCCCTGAAAGATAAAAAGGGCAACATTTTTCAGATGGAAAAAGACCGCCTTGAGAGATGGAAAGAACATTTCTCTGAGCTACTCAATCCCACAAAAGCTCCGTATGATCTACCCGATTTCCAGAGTGTACCGAAGGAGCCCTGCCAGATAGATCTACAGCCGCCGTAATTTGCTGATGTTCTACGGGCACTGAAAAAAAAAATGAAAAATAACAAAGCCCCCCAGAGAGGATGGCATCTCAGCAGAGACGCATAAGTTATCCCCCACACTATTATGTCAGCTGAAAGACTTGCTAGTTGAGGTATGGACGACAAAGAAATTCCCAAAAGATTGGCAACTCTCAGTACTTATAGTGGTATATAAAAAAGGAGATAAGGCAGTCTGCTCAAACTACCGAGGTACATCACTAATAGACCACGCCATGAAGGTCTTTTGCATAATCGTTCTCAACAGTTTCAAGGACGCCCGAAACAAATTGACAAAACCAGAAAAAGCAGGTTTCAGACCTGGCAAGGGCTGGCAAGAACATATTCTTACCCTCCGCCTCATCCTACAGCAGAGCGAGAGATTTAAACTGTCTGCTATTATCGACTTCATCGACTTTGTTGCCGCTTTTGACTCCCTTATCAGGACTGAGCTTTGGATGATCACGGTGGAAGACGGTGTCCCAGCAGAACTGATCGAGATAATCAAAGGAACCGATGAGTCTACAGTCACAAGATTCTGAACTGCCGACGGCAAAACAACAGATTTTGACGTTGTGTCAGGGGTCAAACAGGAGTGGTCTCTTTCGCCAGTTTTATTCAATTACATAATAGACTGGATAATGACGAATTCGCTTTGCACCCACAAAGGCTTTGTCGTCGGTCAGAAAGAAGACAACCCGATAATCATGACAGACCTTGACTTCGCAGACGATGTGTGTCTCATGAGCAGCTCGTCAGCTGAGCTCCAAAAGATGTACAAACATGTGTCTCCTGTACATAAAAAAAACTGGCCTCTTGATCAGCAAGTCTAAAACAAAAATCATGAAAGCAAACGCCCCAACCACCCAGATATCCAACCAGAGGGCGAAACCATCGAGACTGTTGAAGAGTTCTGCTACCTTGGTTCTATCCTAACACCGAATGGAGATGCATAAACTGACGTTAGAGCACAAATAGGAAAGGTATGGGGTGTCGTCACAAGAATGAAGAAGTCGCTTTGGATTAGATATGAAATTAGCATCAAAACGAAGATGAACGTTTACAAGGCAACTGTTCAATCGTATTCAACCATCGCTGCATGAGACACATACTACGGGTCAGCCGATGGTTTCATATCTCAAACACTGAGGTTCGAAGGTGTTGTGCCCAGAAGGCCCCTCTCTCCGTAATCATAAAACAACGACGACTGAAATTCTTAGAACACAAACTACGACGACCAGCTGGAACTATATCCTACGATGTCCCCACCTGTGACCCCCTTTGAACTTGGAAACGGAGACCAGGCGGCAAAAAGAAGAATCTCTGGTAGACATTCAAGACTGACCTGCATTCTTGGGGTGGCTTCCGACGACACGGACGTCGTTGGGATAAAAACTGCCTGAAGATTGCAGAAGAGGCTACTGCTGACAGATCGTGTTGGACTACGGCAGTCATCCCATCATCCATTGGTGCCAGGCAGGATGGATCATCGTTTGGTTGCCCCCGAAAGTAAAAGTAATTAAGTATTGTAAGGAGCTTTGAAAACCTAACAGCCTCAGTTTAAATGCACGAGTGCTATTCAGAAACCAGGGAATGTTTCCGTCGGATGCCTCTATGCGTGCGGTGATCACGTATTTTTGATCTGAGTGTGTTCGACTGCTTGTAGCTTCAGTTGGTATCCAGCCATGAGAACGAGAACACTTCCCCGCTGCCCGTTTTCCCAATAGTCCAATTTAAAATATGCGCTGCAATTTCAAATCCTACCAGTTCTGAAGTGCGGTCCGTAATACGGTTTTTTTTATCAAAAAAAGAAAAATCGATAGAAATTCATCGGCAACTGTGCAAAGTGTATGGCAACAACGTAATGAATGAAAGTTTAGTGCAAAAATTACATGTCCGGTTGAAAAATGGCCGAATCAACGTGCATGATGAAGAGAGGAATGGACGCCCTACCATTGTGACAGACGATCTTCTCGCCAAAGTTGATGAGAAGATTCGTAAAACCGTCACTTCACAAGAGCTGAGCTTTCGCTTTGCTTCCCAGAAGTTTCACGGACGTTGTTGTTTGAAATTGTGACTCACAAGCTTGGCTACCATAAATTTTGCGCAAGATGGGTGCCAAAAATGCTTAAAGACCTCCATAAAGTCCAGGAAATGGGAGCCGCCTTAACATTTCTTGACGTCTACCACACACATGGTAAATCTTTCCTGGATCGAATCGTAACGGGTGACGAGACGTAGATGAAGCTCGTCAATTGCGAGACAAAATTGCAGTCCATAGAATGGGGGCACACAAGTTCCCCCCTCCCCAAAAAAATAAACAAAAAAAATTACAAACCTTATCAGCGAGGAAGGTTATGTCTACTGTTTTTTGGGATATCCAAGGTGTGCTGCTTATTGACTTTCTCGGGCGTGGTGCAACAATCAACTCTGATCGGTACTGCCAAACATTGAGCAGGCTTAAAAGAGCAGTGCAAAACAAGCGCAAAGGAAATTTATCGTCAAAAATTTCTTTTTCATGAAAATCCCCAACCTCACATGGCAAATTGAATTGAAGAACTTCTTAACTCATTCAAATGGAAGATTTTCCCACACCCACCCTATAGTCCCGACCTAGCACTGAGTGATTTTAACTTGTTCCCGAATATGAAGAACTGGCTAGTGACACAGCGTTTTGATGACCTCGACGAGCTACGGGCGTGTGTCCCTGTTTGGCTGAGATTGCAGGCGATTGATTCCTATGACAAAGGAATTTTGAAGCTTGTCCACAGCTACGATAAGTGCCTTAATTTGTTTGGTGACCATTTAGAAAAGAAGCATTTTAGTCACTTTTTCAGATGTATATAATAAATATTTGTCCTGTACCTAGTTTTTTCTTATTGCAAAACGTTCCCTAATTTCTGAATAGCCCTCGTATATATTGAAAGAAAGAAATCTGATTAAAAATATGATAGCATTTAGAGACTTAAAATTAACATTTGGCTGTTAAACCATGGTCATCTTTGTGGATAAAGGGCTTGCACCTTTTACAAGTTGATAATCTAACTTTTTATTTCTTATATGGGTTTTAGTTCAAAACAGTTAAATTGTCTCAATTCGTTTCTTTTCCGACACATTAAAGGGTAAAGAACATTTGTCTTAATGCGGTTGCGAATCGAGTAAAAATACAAATATGTCACAAAGACGTAGTTTTGAAACTATTTTAGCGAAAAGCAGCTATAACAATATGATTCTGCAAAGTTTGGGATAGATGTAAAGTATTAGTTAATCTTTATAAGATGATGTTGTTAGTTTAAATCCGTAGTAACGCTAACGACTAAAATGAATAAATCACAACTGGCAAGAAAAGAGTTGTATATATATATATATATATATATATATACATATATATATATATATATATATATATTTAATCCTTTCTTATACCACGATCATAGTAGTATCCCTTCAATCTATTTCAATGCGCCCATATAAGATTCCCATAGGATTTCAAATGTGTCCATAGCAGATTCCTATAGGATTTTAAATGTGCCCATAGCAGATTCCCATACGATTTTATATGGGCCCTAATTCAAGCGCATGCCCTGTTTCATTGACCAGGTGTTACGACAATGTTTACATATGTAAAATGGGTGACGTAATCTTGTTTCAGTATTAGAAAAGAGCTCTGTGCATCAACATGGAGAATCCTGTAATGGATGCTTATACACTATAGGATATTGAAGGTGCTAGCAATGGCGAAATGGAACCTAGAGTACCTAAAGTAACAGTGGAAATTATAAGGGGTTGCCGACTAACTCTAGAATTGGACAAGATATATGCCTGATATGTTATATCATTCAGTAAACTCAATTCGGAAGAACAATTATGCTTTGAAGCAAAAGTGAATGTAATGCTTATACAGAGATTACAAGATGGATTAAATGCATTAGTTAAATATACAGAAGCGATAAATCTGAATCAATCAAGAAAAAAGGAGTAAGTTTGTTACTAACGGAATTCTTAGTCTATAATTGGTATTGAGAGTGTCAGGATTAAAAATAACTGGATTTGAGAACCAGAAAATCTTATGGAATCTAGTAAAATTGGAAATAGGGTTAATTTTAGATGATTATTTTCTAGAGTTATCTATTTAAAGAATAATATTTTTCAACGAACGCTTAATGATATAAAGGGAACTGATTCCCCATCTTTGGACTATTGCTTGAAACTTTTACATCTTGACCTAGCTGCATTTACTCAATTTATTGATATATTAATTGATACAAAACAAAATAATATTATGATTTTACTTTTAACCACTACTTAGACGGCCATTTTGTAAGTCAACAAGAAATCGTGTCTAAACAAGTTTTAAGACGTCGCTCCTCCTAAAAGACATTCATTTTATTGATTTTGAGTCAGTTTCTTTTTGGAAGTGAGAAAGTCAATATTGAAAAATGTTTTACGCATGTCCATTATGCTTGTGTATATTGCGCATCTGGTCATCCTGTAAGAATTTTATCTTTTCTGATGATTATAATGAAAAGTGTAGATTATGCAATCCATGTAAATTGCATAGAGGATATGCTGCGCAAAGTAAAGACTGTAATTCCTGTCTTGAAGAAATTTTTGACTCTCACAGTAGAGGTTTCTTATGCTCCAACCGTCACTATAATAAATGTGAACAATGGGAAAATACTTACCCTGGTATGATTACAAACACCCTAAATGTGATTTCGGTTTAATTTTAAGAGACTGGTTTCTTCGTGATATGAAATTGTTTTGGGGGGAAGAACCTGGTTTACTCTTTAATTGCTGGACAAATAGAGGAGTCTGGTTTATATATCAACGCTATAAAGAGCTAATAATTCAGAAAAAGCGCGTTGGCAGTCCCAGCGATGTAGGATGATCAAACATGGGTTCCTTCACCAGCTCCATTAAAAACCAGCTCTTTCCAGCTCTCAACTTTAAACTGTTTTCCAACATAATGGAAAATACAATTTATATAAATTTGTTTGATTTTTACAGACTAATAAAACCAGGAAAGGGCAGAGATCCTTACTTTCTTTCTTTGGTTCAGAACCAACTGTAAAAACAACGGACTTCTTGGTGGAATACCAAGAAGAAGGCATTGAAAAGGAATGTGATTTACTATCTACGTCTTCTTATAGCAACATAAAAACAGAAAGTGAATCCAATTTAAACTTGTGGAAGCAGCTCAACTTTGACCAAATTAATAAACAAACGAGATCCAGTTAGTGGTCCAGCCTCAGCTTTGGCTCATGTTTGTGATGACCCCTTTCAACAAAGAGACAAGATTTTCGCTTTGATTAACAGGGGAAAATTCAGAAAAGAATGGTACAGCATATTCCCTAGGTTAGAGTATATCCCAGAAAATGATAAAGCGTATTGTTTTACTTCCCTCTTAGTCTTGTATTTTCTGTTATATTGCAAAATACACCAACAAGTAACCAACATCATATTTCAGCACAAGCCAAGCTGTCATGGCATTCAAACGACGGTGTTACCAAGTCCCACATTGACTTTATTCTCGTCCGCCAACTTTGGAGAAGTTCAGTAATAGAATCCTGCTCTTATATTGGTGTAGACACTGGCTCAAAATTGGGGTCTGATCACAAGCTAGTTTTTGGAAAAATCCGACTTCGTCTTGCATCTTGGTGAAAGAATAAATCAAAAACCCCGAAGCGACATAGGTAAGTTGCAAGATAAAGAAGTTCGGCAAATTCTAAATATGGATCTAACAAACCTATTTGATGCCCTCAACTTGAATCAAGAGGAAAACTGTGACCCTGAGCAAAGATTGGAGACCATCAAAAAAGTGGTGAGAGAGACCACTGAAGAGATCCTAGGCCAAACGAAGTGAAACGACCGCATTGGATTACCACTAAAACCCTCACCATAGTCGATGAACGTAGAAAAAAGATGAGTGGCCCTAAACATATAGTAAAAGAGTACCGCAGACCGATCAAGTGCTCTGCTCGTCTAGACTGCCATGAAATATGGAAAGAACTGTTTTGTCCTTAGAAAAAGCAACACGCGCTCATGACACCCACAAACTCTACAAAGTTCTTAAGGAATCGACTGACAAGAAAGCTGTTGTGTCTTAAGTTGTCAGATACAGAGCAGGAAAAGTCATTAGCTGTCAAAAAGAACGTTTGATCAGATGAAACGATCACTTCCTAATACTGCTTAACCAATCCCCGTCATAAATCTTTGGTTTCCCCCCTTATGTTATTAAAGGACCTTATAGTATCGAGTTTGTCCCCCCAATAAGAGTGGAAATACTCAAAGCAATTAAGGCCTGAAGAAAAACAAAGCCCCTGGTCAAGATAGTCTCTCATGGAAATATACAAACAGTGCCCCGAGATCACAGTGGAGTAGCTCCATGGTATCCTTTAGGAAGTATGGAATACCAACACTTTCCCAAAGAATTGGAAGACATAACGCTTGGCAAAATACAAGGGAAATATATGATTTGGGCTATAAATTTGCATACTTGGGGGCTCTGGGTAAATTATAGTGGAGCTGTAGTCAAAAATCGTTAACTACAATTATCTTACACATTATATAGTAGGTCAAGAATTTTATTTTAACACATTTCCTTCTCAACCGCCTCAATTCTATACTTATACAAAATCCAAGGCAGGGGTCAAATCTTGTTTCTTTCTTTTTTTCAATGAAAATTTCAAATACAAATTTTTTATTTCTGAAATCAAGGGATGGGAGGAATCCATGAGGCAAATACTTCACCCCTGTGAAAGGAACCATTGGAACTAGCTCCAATAGCAACAAAAGATTAATACTATTCAATACTTGGGATTTTAGGTTCTCAGACCTCTCTAATTCTGAATTTTTTCGGCACTACACTATTGGATAGCCTAGACCAAATAATTGCTTCATTTAGCTTAAAACGCAAAATTAACATACCATATTCTAATTCAGATATTGAAAACAGTCGAACTTGTTTTTCACTATAATGTGTTTCAAGCACAAGACCTACAAACAAGAATAAAATTCTCCCTGGTTGATGTTACGCTGAGCTTCTATAAGAAATAGATGACCTAATTCCTTGATGATAAGACTTCAAAGGTCGTATATTAGCATATATATTAATAAGGAAGCGCAATGGACAACTATTTTTAGCGTTTTTTTACATTAAAAACGAGCTGAGTTTAATTAAAAAAAAGTATCTGATCAAAGATAAAAAGCGAATTTGAACCTTAAAACAAGCAACAGTTTTAAAGCTATTTAATAAAAACAGTTTTTTTTTCTCCAAATTATTGGGGTGCAATGCCCCTGTCTCTCCCAAAACGACGCCACTGTTAGTAAGTATCCTTAGATATGGATGCATGCTCTTTGTTTCATTTAGCCTACATACTGCTTAATGATCTTGCTTGGGAAGTTGTTGTATGTTGCCTAAATTACCCACCGTCAGTTGTCTTCCTTTGAATATTTTCAAGCCTTTACTGAAGAACAAATGCAAGGTTTTGTCTTCATCTTTAGCTCAAATGCAAAAATTTTCTACGATTTCTATTTTCTAGCTTAAAAATATCTGAAAAGGGTATATTAGATCAATATTACGTCTCGCTTCAATGCCAATAATATATATTTTCATTATCCTGAAGAGTTGCGCATCACTACTTCCAAAAAAATTCAATTCATTTGACAATCAAATAGTTGGTGGTAACGACCTGTAAGTAAGGAGCGACCCGGCTCAAAAGTAACTGAAACTCTAACAAATAGAATTTTAACACAAATAGATACAGCATACAAATTAGATTTTTATACTAATTTTAAACATATAAATTTAAAAATGTGTAAATATACACATCAAAAGTTACAAGCCTGAAAGAAAATTGACCTTATTAGAAAAAAATGGGAAAAAACCTCTAAAAGTGATAGAATCCTAAAGAAAATCACCCCATCAGATTCAGCGTGTCAGTAAACGCTACAGTAGATGTTTCAAACTCCTATCTTAAAAAAATGTGGACTTTGTATTTTGTGTCAAAAGAAATATCACGGATGCGTGATTATTGTTATTGCTATTTTTTCCAGAGTGATCGTATAGATCCAATAGTCCTAGAATATTGTGAGAGGGCTCATTCGAACAGAAATCAAAAGTTTTAGTGCCCTTTTTAAGTGACCCAAAAAATTGGAGGGGAACTAAGCCCCCTCCCACGCTTATTTTTTTCCCGAAGTCACCTGACCAAGATTTGAGATAGCCATTTTTTCAACACAGTCGAAAATCTAATAACTATGTCTTTGAAAACGACTAAATCCCCCACAGTCCCTGGGAGAAGGGCTTTCTGGCTAGTTTAAAATCTGTCACAACTTACCCTGAAAGGTCTAACTTAATAATGTAAGCAGTTATTGTGATATTGCTTTGTAACCCTATTGACAATCTACATGATCATGGTTTATTTTGATTTAGCTCAATATCTGCCTGAATATTCCTTGAAAGCTTTACCTTAATTCCCTTAGATTGTGTAGTAACAATAGTTGTAGCAGCAGCAGTAGTATTAGTAGCAGTATGCACATAACACTTTTTTTCAACATCCCCATCAATAAATGATGAAACTTTTAACTTAACATCGTCAACTGGTCCTGAAGCATTGCTGATGCATCGTCTTAACAACCTATGTAAGCATAGTGCTTTTCAATTTATTTCAATACAGCTACAATACTGCCCAAAATTTTTCCCATAATACCATTAGATTTATTAGTAGTATTAGTAGCACTAGTTGTTATAGTGGTACCAGTAGGGGTAGAGGTGATAGTATTAGTCTTAGCTTTAGTATCAGTTGTAGTAGAAGCAACAATAATAATAGTAGCAGCAGTAGTAGTTCTTGGAGTAGGAGTATTATGATGTAACTATTGTCTTTTGGTTAGTTCAACACCCCACACAACAAGTGTTATAAGCTTTAATTTCATATACAAAACTGTTCCTAAGACATTGCTGATATGCCCTTTTGACAACCTGCATGCTGATGGCAGGTTGTTATCCTCACAACAGAAATTTTTCAGAAATGATCTCTGAAAATTTCACCTTCATAACCTAAGGCATAGTTGTAATAGTAGTCGCAGCAGTAGTATAACTACTCAAATTAATATAATTAACCATTGCTATAATATTGTGAATTTGCTCCCTTTTAACCTGTATAGTCGTATACCTTTTGAAATGTTTATCTTAATGCCCTTAACCTTACAAATAGTTGCAATACAAGTAGTAATTAAAGCAATAGTAATTGTAGTAGTAAAAATAGTAAATGTTGCAATAGCAGTAGTATTAGTAATAGTGTACACATATTGTGTTTTGGTCAATTGATCATCCGCTTTAAGCATTCTCTGAGAATTCAAACTTAATACACAAATCAATTCTTAAGAAACGCTATTTTGACAATCTAAATACACATGGTCTCTTTTGTTTGTTCGAATTGGAAATCAATATTCTCTCAAATTTTGCCTTCAGAGACTTAGCCCTAATAGTACTATAATCACAGTAGATTTAGCGGTAGTAAAAGTAGTCACAGTGTCTGTGTTGCATTATCAGTAGTAGTAGCAGTAGTAGCGGTAGTATTGTTAGCGGTAGTAGCATGTGCATATTGTCTTTTGGTCAGTTGAACATCGTTTTCATCATACCCCGGAAGTTTTACTTTGACACGCTAAGCCGTTTCAAAAATATTATTGATGTGCGCTTTTGACACCCTTTTGACACACCTTTCATCTTAATACTCTAAAATTTACAAGCTGTTACAAATGAAGCAGTAGTTTAAGTAGTCTAGTAGCAGTAGTAGAACAAGGAAAAGTAGCAGCGGTATTAGTGTTAGTAGTGACAAGCATATATTATATTTTCGTCAATTGATCTTCCCCTTTAAGTTTTCTCCGAAAGATTCAACTTAACACCAAAATCAATTATTGAGATACGCCCTTTTGACAATCTATAGGCGCACAGTGTATTTTGATTTAGTTCAAATTTCCCCTCAATATTCTGTTAAATTTTCACCTTCATACGTGTAGCCTTAATTGTACTAGTATCATGGTAGTAGTGGTAGTAGTAGAAACAGTAGTAGCAGTAATAGTGTATAATTATTAGCAGTAACAGTAGTAGTACAAAGGGGTAAGAAGGTATGAACAGAACATAATTTATTCATGGTTTATTGATCCACTAACGGGCCAATGACACCTTTTTCAAGGTCAATCATTGGGTTTTTCTAATTTTATTGACTCCGGGACGAAGATTGCACATGCGCACTGAATACTTACGGGGCAATGCATTGATCCGCTAACGGGAATGTAACGGAATCAAAATTCAAAACCTCAAATCTTCAAAATTAAAGTTACCCATGTAAAATAAAGTCACCCAAAATATGAACCTAAAAATTCAAGTAACCCACGGATCGACTAAGGCTTGATCGTGCAATTTAAAAGCAGCAAACAAATGTATTTAGATTTAACAAACTTTGTATAATCTTTCCCACAGAAAATTTAATAGCAATAAATATATCCATCTCTGTGTCACCAAAATATGCAATAAATACCAGTGTGACCAAATGTTACGTGACAGGCGACTAACAATGTAGTTTAAATTGTCCCTTAACAAGTTTCACCGTGATAAATTATAAGCCATCTGGAAACTAAGTGACACGTCGTTAGCAATGAAATTACAAAAGTAACACTTTATTTTGTTAAGAAAATTCCAAAGTGAAATCTTAAAGCTATAAAGTGTAGGAAAGTTCAAGTAGCCAATTGGTGTATTCCCTGTCCAATAAGAATATAGAACATACTGTTGAACCAATAGGACCAATGTAACATGCTTTTTAGCAACGCCTGAATGTAACCTCTGGTGAAATTGCAGAGTATAGTTAGTTAGAACTTAGCAATTTGCGCCAGTCTATAATCAGTCTTGGAGTAGAGTTTAAGAGCAGTCTAATGTAAGTGAACCCATGATCTAGCTATTAACAACTTTTGACAATTTGTTTGAGATCATTAATAGACCTATGTTGCATTGAATATGCCCCAGTGTGTAATTGTATTGAAGTGCTTATGACATTAAATTAAAGTACATATAATTAGGTATTCCTGAATCAGCTTTGTATCGCTAATATGAGTAAAAATAAATACATAATTTTCTTAATTTTGTCTCTCCACTTTAACATTTCTCAAGATAATTAGTCCTTGTGGCCCCAACCGCTCTCTAGGGAGCCTGCATCATAGTAATCTGATTTCGACTCAGCAGGGCCATTGACATACGCTCCCCGACTAACCTGCTTTTTTAATCCACCGTCATAAATATCCCCCTGGAACTCTAGTGAAAATCTTACAAATATCCCCCTCTTTGTAAACCAAATAACCCCCCCCCCCATCAGAATTGGTGCGGCCTGTAGAATTAAGAAACCATTGTTTTTTTGTGGATATCTGAAATCCCTAAATACACCAGATATGCCCTAAATTACAAGTATTACTTAGGGTATATTGAACTATTTTAGAAATCCCAACAGAAAACTGCTTTTGTTCATACTATAAAATTTAAACTGTTGATCACCTCTTAAATTAAATTTAGTGTAAACTAAAATGGCCATGTCAAAACTATCAATACTGTTTCGTTAATATATATTGAAAATAATATAGTAGGAAACATAAAATACTCAGATTTAAAAACAAACAATCTCTTTTTGTTTGATTTGTTTCTTATATTGAATAGATTTGACTTATTTTGACGCTATAACAATTGATCAGCCCCAAAAAATAGCATAATTATGCCACATTCACACATTTATTTTAAATCATAAGAATGGCAGTGGTTTGGTTGTCTCTCCCCGACGCGATTCTCACATTCTCGCCAAAGAGCTAGTATATTTATTTACCTTATTCTAATTAAGGCTGTAAAGTTCAAAAACACTAGACTTGTTTTTGATATTGTGGAACAGACCAAGTCATATCTTCCTAATTTTATACAGGAATGATCTTTAAAAAAACGGAAATTAAAAGTAAAATATAAGCTAAAAAGAATTATAGTAACAAGAAAATATCATTAAACAAATTGTATGGTAAAAAGAAATGTTTAGTAATAAAAAGATCTCATTCTCAATAGTTTTCAATGCTAAATTCTCCATTACAATTACAGTAAAGAGACTCGATAAAAATTGAAAAGACTAAAATAAAAAATTGAACAAAGATTCAATAAAAACTGAAAATTAGTTAGAGGAGGAGAATGTGGGGATGAAAGTGACAGAACTTTTTTTCATCTATAGATTTCGCAGAAAACCTCCTCGAAAACTGCCTAAAAGCAAAGTAAGTCGAGCTTCCGAGAATTTTGAAAATATAAACTAGTTTTCCCCATACTTCTCTCCTATGCCCAAAAGTTATTTCAATGAAGCGAATATCAGGTCAAATCAAATGATGCAATTCAAAGTAATCTCAAAGGAGTTTCTTAGTGAAAAGATTCCCCTAAAGGAGATTCAATCTGATTCCTTGCTGCTCATTTTCTTCATTTGTTTTCCGGTCTCATTATACAGGACGGAAACTGACAGAAATTCGGGGAAGGGCTTATTTGATTACAAATACTGAGATGTAGCACCCTTTTTTAGAGACGAAAAGATTTAGGGTGTGCCTTGTGTTCTTGTGTCCTGTAAGGCACCAGACTTAATGCTGAGGTCTATTTCGGGGAACGGTATTCCTACTCAGAAGCTCAGCCGCATTTGTCTATAGTCATTTTAGGATATAACTATTTAAATAAACCCTTTAAGCTTAGGAGAGGAGTAGGGCGACAAAGATGTCTCTGAATGATTTTTCTCAAACAAAACAAGTCTCCGATTAATCCCCCTACATTTTCGGTACAATATAGTTCATTGCCTAGCTTTAAGGCGATATGTTGCCGCAGTCCCAATGCCCACTCGAACAAAATTAAAGAATATCCAACACTAAACGAAAAAAAGAAGTAAAAATACATTAAAACACATAAAAATAAAACACCCTCACAAAAGAAAAAGAAACATCATCATGACCAAATTGTCTATCCACTACAAATCAAATAGTTGAAACATAAAATAGTAATGCTACACAAAACAGAAATTAGGTGTGACATCAAAAGATAGTTAAGACTAGAATTAAAGATTTTGAAAGCAAACAACAAACTGCCCAAAAAGTACTTAGAAAATCGATTATAATACCCCAGGTAAATTTTACTTGCAAAAGTCAGACATAATATTAAACTAGAGATTACGATACAAAATTATACAAAATTAATAATTTTATATAATAAAAATATAATTTTTTTTATTTAAAATTAAATTTATTAAATTATTAAAAATATATAGTACAATTAGCCAGAGCTTATAATATAAAACCAGAGATTACGATGAAAAAAAGGACAAATTTAGTCTGCTAGCCTCTTTTTTTTATTTTGTTACTTATTACATTTAGAAAGAAAGAAACTTGAATTAAACAATAGGAACTTGACATTTTAAAGAAACTTATACAAGCATTCTTCCACATTACCTCGACGTGTTAGTCATTTTTTTTTATTCCTTTCAACCATTTTTACAATACAAATTTTGCAACAACCCATACAATCAAAAAGATTTTCTTGTAATTCCCTGCTAAGCTTATTCTTATTTTTTATTTCAACGTTGTAATATATCTAGTATTAGAATTATCTCTGAGAATTTGGCAGAAAGTTTTCAAATTCACGATTTTTTATCTCAACATCTACAACCCCACTCCTCGATTTCATATCAACTAGAAAAATAGCGGTTAGCCACTATCATGATGTAATTATTTAAACAAATCTAATTGAAAACGATGAAAAAGTCGCAGACGCATTAAAACTATGCTAAAAAACAGGACTCGTATTAAAACACTATTTCCGTTTAGCATATGTGTCAGACGCTAAATTGAATACCGGGTCACACAACAGCTAAAGCCACCGGGTTGTAAAATAGTATTCCCATTTATCAATCAAACACAACTCATACCTTTTTTTTAACTACAAAAAAAATTAGAAATCATCACAGTATCATCCCAACCTTTAATGTCACTGGGTAACATAGAGTGACCGGGTTACCGAGTACCCCAGAGATAAACCTTGTCAAAGACATATCCACATCAAAAAGATTATCTAAACATGGTGTCCTTTTAATTTGAAACAAGGAGAGGGGCCTCAAAACATCTGTCATTTTGTATCCTAAATACTCTCAGATCCAACAGTCTTTTGCAGTTGCTGAGCCATTTCTTCGCTCATCTTGTCACAAAACTCGCTCAAAATTTCCCAAAATTTGACCAGGTTTTTTCGGGGATTGTGATTGCAGTCCTATAGTTCGTCTTTACCTCAGAAACACGCATATAGATCACCCTGTTGTTCTCTCCAATGTCGAAATAGAAATTCTTATTTTCAACGCGCTTATGTCTGCCTTCAGAAGGCTTACCTTTTAATCCACCATCGTCTGTACCGAATTCTTCCAATAAATCTGCCAAGGCGTCTTGGAATTCAATCATGCCTTGATCTGCAATCATAATTTGGGCACGAGGCCCTCCGTGGGCACTTTTCTGAGACACTCTAAGAAATCGTCCCCTAGAATTCTCTTTCAATTCTAAGTAATAGCGGCAATTATCTTTCGTTATCATTTCTGATTTGAGCTTGCCATCTTCAGACAAAGTCTCTGGATTGGATGGTCCTAATGATGCATAGTAATCACTAAAAGTAGAAAGTTGGTCCCTAAAATCAGCAGAAGTTAACATGGCTAGATATATCTGACTCCGCCTTCTGTCAGCTCCAATCTCTGCAACTTTGATAAATTTTCCTCTCCCATTTGGCTTGACATCTATATAAAACCGCTTCGACTGAATTTGAAGCATTTTGGTAGCCAACTCTTGCTCTCCAGGCTGCCTGCCACCTTGCTCAGAGGCAGATGCACCTCCTTCCTCTCTGAACATCCTTTCCATTGAATCACTTCTAATATTTCTGCTAAACATCCCCTACCAACAAAACTACAAGACACACTATTGTTAAAGGTACAACAAAACCCTTTTACAATAGAGGAACTTCAAAATTGAATCCAACTTCCTAACCAACGTCTTCATTCCCGGAAAGGAATTTTAGCCCAATTAGGGGAAACTAGGGAAAAATTCGTCCCGAAAAAACCCAGGCCTCCACTTTAGTCTTTCAGCATTCTCAAAACCCGACTCACTGGCACACGGACAAAGAGACTAGGGCACGAGCCGAAGAAATTCAATCTTCATTATCGACAATCGCAACAAATACGGTTTCAGGACCGATCAAACTAGATGGTGATACACAAACAAAATTAATCCCTCTGACTTATTTGAAACCAACGGTTTATACAAAATGAACATGGTCGACCGGACAAAAAGCTACGTATACCCATTCCTTTGGCAAAATATTAATACAAACAAGAGCGAGAATCCCAACAATGCATACCAAGACCCATACTATAGTAGTTCAAGGGTACGATACTAATAGCAAGAAGAAAAGCTCAGAAAATAAGAAACAAGAAGAATACGTACCCAAGAAATGTTGGACAATTGACGGTAAATATACATGTGCCAGACTGGCCATGGCCGATAGGCCAACCAAAGATTACGTCGAATCATTACCTGAACTAAATGAGAAAAACATCCTAAAAGTATCAATTCACCACTTCTTCTTAATATTGTATAGGCAGAGACTACAAGCATTATTTGAATTGTTCAATACGGAAATAAAAAAAATAAAGCAAAGTACCACGAGAATCTTCGAGGTATTCTATTGAAGAAGCAAATACCGCAGATCCGCTAGTCTAATATCAATTGTAGGAGAATCGGCTTCACGCTTATTTGGACTATCAGCTGAAGAAGACCTAGATATCCTAATGAAAAACGTAAGAAAAATAAACAACGAAATTAACGTAACCTTACATGTCCAAAAAATACAAGCCAGCATAGCAAATTATCAGAGGGATAAAATTGAGGCAATCTCAAAGAAAATCTCAAGGACAGTAAATATAATGAATAATTTGAAGAACGAAGTAAATCGTTTGATATAAGATGGCCTCACCATGGTATCAATCGACAGAGTGACAATGTCATTACTTAACCTAGCAACTGATGTTAGCGAATTTGAATTTGCGTTATTTGCCCTTACTGGATGAACCATATCCTACGACCTGGTAGATCCTTCAAACCTAAAAAGCATCTTAGATGAAATAAAAACATATCTAACATTCGGTCTACATCTACCCACAGAACCAGAAGTATCAAACGTATTCCACTATTACACCAAGCTAAAGGTACACATCACGGAGATGTACGAGCAGCTATTTGCAGTAGTAACAATCCCATTAATGAATCAGCAATCCATATATGACTTATATAAAATTTCTACGTTCCCAGCCAATATAGGCAAAACCAATTCATTTATGACTATTACACCCGAAGTGGAATACTTGCTAGTCGATTAAGATAGAAGGAAATATGCCTTGACTAACCCAAATAACATTAAGAAATGTGTAGAGTTTATAAATCTGGTATGTCAGCTAACCCTGCCTATTTATAATGTGAAATCCGGATCCTGTATGTTAGATATATTTTTAAAAGAAACTCAACGAGAAGAAATTCCTAATTCGTGCGAAGCGTTAGTAGGAAGTTTAAAACAAGAGACATTTATTCATCTTAGAAATGATCTATGGCTATTTTCAGTTCCAAAGGAAACAGTTGGGACCATATCATGTTATAATATCACAGAACGAATCGATCGTAGTTACAGAACCGAATCACTACTACAAGACATGGGAACAATAACCATAAAACAAGGGTGTCGATTAGTAACCAAAGAAGCCACAGTACATACACCATTGATAACCACGAGCACGAATATAATAAGCCCTAAAGTAATCAATATCAAACCAGTCAACTTATTGTACACCATTCCAAATATTGATAACGAGGAAGTAAACGCCACAATATGGTCAAAAATTGAGAATGTCAAGGGAACTTTATCGCTTACAAAAATAAGAGAAGATTTAGACTCCCAAATTCCCCTATTTACTAATGAAGACCAAAGACTGACGTATGTAGAAAGTAGATACGAACTATTTTAAAAAAAAAATTTGGTGGAACATGCTCCTGACAAAAGGTTTCGTGTTCATAATTTCTCTGGCTATAAGAACGTTATTAACCCTGAATTATGGAAAAATTATGAGAACACGTAGAAAAAGAGTAAATACAGATCACATCGAGTCGAGTGAGATGCAAAACCTGAACCCAGAGCTCCCTGGTAACCCCTAATCCAAAAAAAATAAGGGAAGACTTGATCGAGCGAATGGGTGTAGAGGTCCTCCTTCGTGCCATTTCCAGTCCCATCTCTCTAATTATTGTTTACGTGAGCCCTGCAACTGTAAAGATAAATATGCGTTTCATAGGTGGCATGGACGCGCGTAAACAGTAAAGGCTTGAAAATTTATAGTAAATCAAGACCTCTCATAAAACCATGTAACCTACCTCATTTGTAGTTAGACAGTTGAAAAGTAAATGCTAAAGTAGTTGAGTGTTGAAGAACATTTAAAATATATTAAACGCTGAACATGTGCTAAACATATATATATGAGTATTATTTTTGAAGTTTTCATATTGTGTTTTTCTTCTTATACTCAATCATTTTTTTAATTACTGAGCTTGTCTTGCAGTAATCCAGTGTCGCTGCAATATGCAAATAAAAAGCATGAAAATTGCTCTTATTTGTTTTATCTTTAAATTTGACTTTACTCATATTAATTCGATATCGTAAGAGTGATTTATCACAACTATTGCTTTAAATCATAGTCCCTTTACAATATTCCATAAATTATGTATTATTGCCTTACGTGTTTTAACTTTCGTGATTGTAAAGAGCATATGATCCTGCCTAGATATTTATATTCTAGGAAGCAGAGTAATCAGTGGAAATTCATTCATGGTATACCACCACGCAACATAGATACAACCTAATAGCATCTATTCTCATCATTCGTCAACCAACGATAAGTACTCACCAACTAAATCCCTGAAGGCAATACCCTGATAACAATCCCAGTTACCAAAACCTAGTACCAGTTAACACTATTCAAACAATATCGTCAAACAGAAAAAAAACCACATATATGCATTAATCGACGATTATCTAGAGAGCCACCCCGACCCAAGCATGTCGTAAAACTGCGTAAAAATCCGTCAAATAACTATCCTAGACGGAAAGTTCCCAAATATTAATTCCTAAGGACCATGAATAACCCTGGAGTTAATCCCTCAATGATTATGTATCTTAAACCCCAGGTCAAAGACAATATGTTGAAACAAGATTCCAAGTTTAAGTTTTGAACATATCCCATCCTTATTAAGTGTCGCAAAAACAAACCATCCTCCATGAGAAGAAGAGCCAAACATGAACAATTTTGTGGAAAATAAAAACTGTGCGTGCCAAATCTTCCAAAAATAAAGTATTCAGAGAAGAGACCTAACCAAGTTATTGTAATTATAATCCCAGTGATTAAGCCCTCTATGATTGCGTATCATGTAAGCAGGAATCAAAGACAATGCGTCGAACCCAGACACTACGATCGAATCTTGATCCAACCATAGTTACCTTTACGTATCGTAACACAGCCCTTTGTTCAAATAAAAGAAAGACTGAACGTGAACAATTTACGGGAAACATAAACTGTGCGCGTATTAGATTTTCCCGAGGATAAGAGTGCCCAAAAGAGATACCCAGCCCAGCGATCAAGATACCCATTTCCTGTAATCAATTACCCAAGGGATATGTACATAGTAAACATATTGACATGACACCAACCCCTCGCATATGATGTGAAAAACCGCGCACGGACAACTTTGTGCAAGAAGTCAGAATAATGAACATTTTAAAATGCTTATTCAAAGCAATAAGCACCAAAAAGTAAAACACCATGAAGACAAACCATAAACAATTAGCCGGCTCAGTAAGTAATTCAATGGAAGCCCAAAATAAAGTGACACCGTATGTGAGTATTATATACACGTAGAATGATGAAGTAAGTGTGAAATCTTGTGTATATAACATGTAACTTAAATGAGTATTCAGAAATTTTTCATAAAATAGATGAAACAAGTGACATTATTCCATTACTACTCCAAGACACATAGTTAAAATATCATAATATGTGTATACAATCATTTCTTTTACAAATTTTTTTAAATTAATATATTTGTGTGTTATAAGTTAGATGTAAGAAGCTACTTTTAGAGTTCAATAGCTTATCGTATCAGTATAGCGTCAGGTGAAAGTATAGTGTAGTATTAAAGTAAGGAACGTGTATTTTCAGTAATCAATATCATGTCGTGTAGTAAAACAATTGTAAAGGCAGAAATTATAGAGTTGAGCCCATGCAGAATTCTTTGCATAACAGCTGATGGCATTTTCGGTATTAAGTGAAGGAAGGTAAAATTTACGGACTCAATCCTATAATCAAATGCGTTAGTCAGTAAAAACTCTTTGGCCCATTTGCCAAATAGAGTGAATAGGTGTTGGATTTTTAAGAAATGTTTTCATATATATAGTCACATAAAGCAATCAGGAATATAAAAAAAAATATATGTGTTACTAAATATGAGTTAATTCAAATAATAAGTACAAAAAAAAAATTAACAATGATAAAACGAGATCAAAATTCAAAAAAATAAAAAGAGAAGGGATAAACACAACGATGAGGACATCGTTAACAATGGGAAGGATAGTATGTGACGGAATCAAAACTAAAAACCACAAATCTTCCAAAATTAAAGTTACCCATGTAAAATAAAGTCACCCAAAATATGAAACTACAAATTCAAGTAACCCACGGATTGACTAAGGCTTGATCGTGAAATTTAAAAGCAGCAAAAAAATGTATTTAGATTTAACGAAGTTTGTATAATCTTTCCCACAGAAAATGTATTAGCAATAAATAAATCCATCTCTATGTCACCAAAAAATGCAATAAATATGAGTGTGACCAAATGTTACGCAGCAGGTGACTAAAAATTCAGTTTAAATTTTAATAGCTTGAAATTCCAAACTATCAAAAGAAGGTAAAATTTGTCATACAAAAAATAGTCACTAGAGATAAAAAGTATTTTCATGTAATCTAGTTGCATTGTTCTGAAACTAAATTTAGGATTATGTATTCCAATGCAACTAAATTGTATTGTCCCTTAACAAGTTTCACCGTGATAAATCAAAAGCCATATGGAAACTAAGTGACAAGTCGTTAGCAATAAAATTACTAAAGTAACACTTTGTTTTGTTAAGAAATATTCCAAAGTGAAATCTTTGAGCTATAAATCGTAGGAAAGTTGAAGTAGCCTATCGGTGTATTCCCTGTCCAATAATAATATAGGACATACTGTTGAACAAATAGGACCAATGTAACAAACTTTTACGCAAGGCCTGAATGTAAAATCTGGTGAAATTGGAGAGTACAGTTAGTTAGAACTTAGCTATTTTGCACCAGTCTTTGAGTAGAGTTTAAGAGCAGTCTAATGTAAGTGAACCCATGATCTAGCTATTAACAACTTTTGACAATTTGTTTGAGATCATTAATAGACCTATGTTGCATTGCATATGCCCCAGTGTGTAATTGTATCGAAGTGCTTATGACAGTAAATTAAAATGCAGATAATTTTATTTTCCTGAAATCAGCTTTGTATCGCTAATTTGAGTAAAAATAAATACATTACTTTCTTGATTTTGTCTCTTCATGTTAGTATTTCTCAAGATAATTAGTTCTTGGGGCTCCAACCGCTCTCTAGGGAACCTGCATCATAGTAATCAGATTTTGACTCAGTATGGCCTTTGACATACACTCCCCGACTAACCTGTTGTTTTAATCCCCCGTCATAAATATCCCCCCGCAACTCTAGTAAAAATCTTACAAATATCCCTCTATTTGTAAACCAAATAACTCCCCACCCCATTAGAGGAACAGGATCACGTGTCTCTTTCTGGGCCAATCAGGGGATGTTTCTAAATATATTAATCCACTAACGGAACAGAATCATGTGTCTCTTCCTAGGTCAATCAGGGAGTTCCGTAAGGTTTCCCTTACATCACAATTCGCCCTTGAGATTTGGATTATAATGGACATACGTTGAGGTTAAATTATCATACAGTCTCAAGCCGCCATGGAGATAACATTGAATATTGATGATTTGGAAGTCTTAGCTACAATGATTTATAATGTGAGCTCTGTTTAGTAAATTTTCTTAGGTTATTTCCAAATAAAATAATTTTTGTAGTCCCCATCCAGTATATTCAAATTCAGGGTATACCCTCCTCCCCCAAACACAAAAAAAAATCCACTATACGATGTTTATAGTCGTTAGAAATCGTAAAATACGCTCTTTTTACCATGCAAACCCCCCCCCCTGTTCACGATTTTAATTCTTTAATTGGAAATAATTCTCTTTTTCGATAAATTCATTTAATTTTCATGCTTTCTGTATTCTAGCAAAAGTGGCAACTTACTTCCGTCAACTCTCAGGTATAGTGATCCCCTTATGACATTAAGCCGCCAAGATTTAAATAGAGATGATTATTGGCACCCGTCAAGTTCGCGTCTAGCTTGTTAATTCTCATGAATTAGGACCTAAGCATTATAATGGTTTCACTAAAAATATGCTTCTTTTTGGTCAAACTAGCGTCAGTAAATCCTTTGAATTGCAAGAGGGGATGGGTGTTAGTAATAATAAATAGTTTCATATACTATTTGTTTTTCATTTTGAGTTCTCAGTGTTTATATGGGTTTTTTTAAGAAAAAGACACATACCTACTATGAGAAGGTTTATTGAAGTGCAGGTCATTTTAAATTATAGAAACCTTTGATCCTACAGGAATAACGTGCAAATATATGCGTTGCGTCTCTAGGCATGTTTTAAATTTTTTGTCTAAACGATAAAAATGGGATTTCTATGCTTTTCGGGTTTATTTCCAACACGGTGTGAATTTAATTTTTTCTCTAAATGGTAAAAATAGGAGCTACTGATTGTCAAGGTTTATTTCTCACAAGTTGTGCAATAAAAACATTTGATTTCTAAGCCTAGGTTCTTCATAGCAAATTTTACTTTTTGCTTTGCAGAAAAGGAGGGAGGGTACTAATATCTTTTCTTCTCTAACAGGGAGTCGTTATTTTATACTATTTTTTTTTCTTTTTAAGGACAATTATGAAAAATGCCCGCCTCCCCCTGAAAAGAGAGCTAAGGGTAATGACACTATTCCCATGCAACAGCTGGAGATGGCTGGCCCATCGAGAGCCACCCACATCCCTACCAGACCAGCCCTGCCCGCCTAAGTCCCATCCGATCAGACACCAATGCAGCCTGGCAGAATATTAAAGACGAAGTGGATGGCTGCTCACATGATGGTGAGTCCCACTACTCCTGCCCCCCAAGCCAGTGACATCGCCGTACCGGCTGCATATCCCTCTGACACTGCGGGCCCAGTTGCACAAGAGCATGACGTCACCACCCCGTCCACCCTCCATCTTGCTTTGCCAGGACCATCTGGCACTCAAGTGCATTCGGAATTTGGAGATGTGAGTTTAAATTTTGTTTCTCGCTATTTTCCGATCTGATAAAATATAACGTTCTCCCTTTGAATCTTAACAAGTGGATGCATTCATCCTGCCAAATTAGGTTAGCGAAGCCAAAAAAGGCAATATATCCCGCTCACGATAAGTAGCAAAATCCTTTGCGATATAAACTGCTTTATTAACGAATGATTCACCTTGCCTCTACGAATATTACTAGAACAACTTTCTTTCGTGATAAGTTGTGTATCATGAAAAGGATAGGCTATCCATCTCAAATCAAGCAAAGACACCGGTTTTTTTTCAAAGCAGATAAAGAGTATTAATATGAAATTTTTTGAGGGGTTGTTTGAACAAAATCAAAACCTACTATGTCATGTTTTAGATTGTAAATATCATATATTAAATTGCAACTTTCAGAACATATAGAGTAGTGAATTAAGCAATTGCTACTACTGCTAAGCGTGTTTTTAGCATATGTAAATAATAATCAAATTTTGAAAATAGAGTGATTTTGACACTTTGAAAATAAGCTATTTTCATTTATAGATTGCATTGGTTCCATATTCGTTGTGTCCCCCTCATCAGTTGAAGAAGAAGAAGAAGAACTCATTGATGGATCTATGGAGTTTCTTGCCATCCAGGAAGCTAAACCTATCAATGAGTGGCATGATATCGGTAACTCCATAAAAATACCTTTTAATATTGATAATTTATTAACTATTTATTTCAATGTAGAACCTAGCACAGTTGAGCAAGGGGACTTAACATTGCTAAGTCCAAATACCATGCTAATTTTAGATGATTTTGTCAGTGAATTAACTGTGAATCCTTCAACCTCAGATTACATGAACATAGTTCCGGTTCAATCGAATGAAATTACTTCGATAGATTCTCACAGCCCTATTATTGAACAGAGTAGGGGTGGAGGGGGGATAATATACAAGAGGGGGAGGGTAACAATAAACAATTTACAAAACTGCCAGAATTCTACCAAACAAATTCGATATTAAATAAAAAATTAGTCTATACTGCAATCTTTGGGGATCCATTTAATTTGCTTATGGGGGGAATTTTATATTTGACCCTATAGATATTCTTCATGTATATGTAGATAAAATTCGTGCACTGTTAGAAAATCAGATTCAGTTGTGGGGGGTGGGGGGTAGGGACTCAATTAAGGTTTGAATTGTTTTAAAGATATTTTATTTAAATGAGGGTAAAAGTGAGTTATATGACCATTATGTAAATACCGAGATGCTAATGGTCTATCCACATTTAGAAAATCATGAAACGGTTTTTATGCAATGGGTAGACCACATTATTACGCATCTCGAAAATTATAATGAGAACGGGAGTGGGTCTGTAGTTTTATTTATTGGAATTTTAAGTGTTAATAATTGTAAATTTAAAAAAGATTTTATTTTAAGAGGAGGTGGGGAAAGGTCAATAGTTGTAAAATATAATACTGATTTAGAGGGTTGTCAACTCGTTTAACGAATCTGTTTTGAAACAGGTCTGAAATATTTCATGTACGCTTTCCTCATATCAGCATTCGAGCCTCTAGCACGTGACGCAACAAAGAAAAATTTAGAATACTGGGCTGTACATGGAAAGGAGGGCTCTGATTTTCCCCCTGTAGATTTCTCATGTTTAGAGGGAAAATTTCCAGTAACGCTAAGGTAAATTGATATTTTTGAAAGGGCCAATGCCCATTTAAATATCGGCGTTACTGTGATCCAGTATGAAACTGAGTTTGAGAATGCAGCACGTTCTAATACAAAAGGGGTGTTGTTCCAAGTAAGGGGACCGTCAATTGAATTGGTGAAGCACTGGGTTTGGTTGTTATACACACCACCTAGTGAACCCAATGCAATTGGCCATTTTAACCCAATTACAGATATCAGTAGAGTTCTGGGGGAGGGAAAGAATAAGGGGACACGTTTCTACTGTCCAACACGCCTGTCTAGATTTCATAGTGATTTTGAGCTACAGAATCAAGGAGGCACACTTGTGCCTCTATAAAGAGGTGACCCACCACAATTTTAAGCGGTTCCAGGTGCTAGAGGTTGCAGAGAGACGTCGGATATTACATTTTGTAGCCCAAGCTCAAACTAAGAAACCTGCGAAATTTTCTCCTCCTCCGATTTTATCTTCATGGGGTAAACTGGGTCGGAAGTTTCTACTCTTCCACCACAGCCCCCCTATAACGTTGTCCGATTGGGCTGAAATTTAGAGGTTATGCTTTCCTAGGGCCCGGAAGCTTATCCTCAAAATTTCAGCTCAAAATTTCAGCTCCCTGGTTTTGGAAAACAGGGAAGGATCACTCCTTCCCTGTTTTCCAAAAACCAGATATAGCCACTTAATGTTCATTTCTCTTTTTTTTGTTAGCCACACCTACGGGCCACAGTTGGCAACAGATCTGGGTGAATGAGGACTCATTCGAACCGGAATTCGACCTGTTAGGGCCTTTTGATATTTTCAGACCGAAAAAATTATCCCCCGAATTTACATTTACGAAAAACCTCGTTTTCCTATAAGAGCACATGTTAATTTTTCCCACCACATCTCCCGTTTAACGTTGTTTGATCAGGCTGAAATTTAAAGGATGAGCTTTCCTGGGGCCTGGGAGCTTATCCTTAAAATTTAAGCTCAATCCGATCACTCCTTGCCTGTTTTCTAAAAACCAAATATCAAGTTTTGTGGGGATTTGCTTGCGTCAAAATTAGATTCCACATACTAAAAATACAATTAAAATTGTGTCTGTTTGGTACAGTGGTCGATACTCCTGGCTATCAGGCGGAAGACCCGGGTTTGATTCCCCGTCAGAGGAAATTTTTTATATACTGAATTTAAAGTTTAAAATAGAAACTCAGTTTCTTTTTTAAATTATTTGAAAAAACTACGTTTTCTAAAGAGTTAAAGAGGCTGAGTTACAAGGTTGACCCTTAAAACACCCTGTCGAGAAAGAAAAGAATAATACACAATCATCTAACAGTTAGTCAAGCAATAATAAGTAATAAACTGTACAAAAACGTGCAGAAAGTATTTGGAAAAAACTACGTTTTCTAAAGAGTTAAAGAAGCTGAGTCACAAGTTCGAACCCTAAAACGTACAGGGATTAGAAGGTACAGTTTGGGGGCTGCCACCCCCCAAACCCCCGCTTTTGAAGCCTTCAAATAAAAAAAAATTAAACTGAAAGTAAGGAGCTACATTAAAACTTAAAACGAACAGAAATTATTCCGTATATGAAAGAGGCTGTGCCCTCCTCAACGCCTCGCTCTTTACACTAAAGTTTTCATTGTTTAAAAAAGAGTTGTGAGAAAGTCAAACTTTAGCGTAAAGAGCCAGGCGTTGAGGAGGGCACAGCACATCTTTGATTAGTCTTGTAGCTCTTTACTTTTAGTTGGAAAATGTCCTCAATGATCCATCGTTAACAAATTTAGCCCTAGCTAGTTAAAACTGTGCATAAATTTATGATTTTTTTTTATTTCGTCTAGCAGCTCTTTACTTTTAGTTGAAAAATGTACTCTTGTTGAAAAAAAAGTTCTTGTCACTAAAACGCTCATCACTAGACAAAAGTTTACAGAAAATTTGATTTTGAACTATTATTCGTTATTATTTCTGCACATCTTTGATTTAGTCTAGTAGATGTTTACTTTTAGTTGAAAAATGACCTCTTCTGGAAAAAAAGTTCTTGTCACTCTAACAAGTTCATCACTAGACAAAAATTACAGAAAATTTAAGATTGAACAATTACTCGTTATTATCTCTGCACATCTTTGATTTATTCTAGTAGCTATTTACTTTTATTTGAAAAATGTCCTCAATGATCCATCGTTAACAAATTTAGCCCTAGCTATATAAAACTTTGCATAAATTCATGATTTTTTTTATTTAGTCTAGCAGCTCTTTACTTTTAGTTGAAAATGTACTCTTGTGGAAAAAAAGTTTTTTTCACTCTAACAAGTTCATCAATGTGCAAAAGTTTACAGAAAATTTAAGTTTGAACAATTCTTCGTTATAATTTCTGCACATCTTTGATTAGTCTAGTAGCTCTTTACTTTTAGGTGAAAAATGTCCTCAGTGATCCATCGTTAACAAATTTAGCCCTAGCTAGTTAAAACTGTGCATAAATTAATGGGTTTTTTTATTTAGTTTAGCAGCTCTTTACTTTTAGTTGAAAAATATCCTCTTGTTGAAAACAAAGTTCTTGTCACTTTAACAAGTTCATCACTAGACAAAAGTTTACAGAAAATTTAAGTTTGAACTATTATTCGTTATTATTTCTGCACATCTTTGATTTAGTCTAGTAGCTCTATACTTTTAGTTGAAAAATGACCTCTTGTGTAAAAAAAAGATCTTGTCACTCTAACAAGTTCATCACTAGACAAAAGTTTACAGAAAATTTAAGTTTGAACAACTACTCGTTATTATCTCTGCACATCTTTGATTTAGTCTAGTAGCTCTTTACTTTTAGTTGAAAAATGTCCTCAATGATCCATCGTTAACAAATTTAGCCCTAGCTAGTTAAAACTGTGCATAAATTCATGATTTGCTCTTTACTTTTAGTTTAAAATGTCCTCTTGTGGAAAAAAAGTTTTTGTCACTCTAACAAGTTCATCACTAGACAATAGTTTACAGAAAATTTAAGTTTGAATAATTATTCGTTATTATTTCTGCACATCTTTGATTTAGTCTAGTAGCTCTTTACTTTTAGTTGAAAAATGTCCTCTTGTGGGTTGTGAAAAAAAAATTTCTGTCACTCTAATAAGTCTATTGCTAGACATGACTTTAGAGAAAATTTAGTCTCTTCTAGTTTCAAGGTCTAAGTATAGATTCTAAGTAGGTTTTAACTGCACTGCTTGTTTGGTGGGGGATGAATGACCAAAAATGCTGGTGGATCTTTATTCGACTGGGTCAGATTTTGATTCTGAAGCTATTTGTCATAGTCCGTTGTTATATTCAATTTCATGAGCCAAAATCTGTACATCTTAAAATATTGTAGTTTTTTTATATTCTTTTTTCGTTTGCCATTTATTGTTGTGGTATCAAAAAATTTGGATCCTTGGTTCAATTAATTATAAGTTCATTAAAAATTAAGTAATTAGTTACTACTTATAATAATTTGCAAGTTCCAAATGATGTTAGGAAAGAGATATTTAAAAAAACTTTTGTCCAACTATAAGTTATATTATTGTTTTCAGGTCGTAGTTAGGTTGGGCTCTGAAAAATACTCGGGTAAAAAGAATTTTTGCATTTTCTAGCTTCTTTCAATTTTAGTATATGAAAAAACTTGAAACAGTGATTTTTCGATATGCCATCAGCTGCAATTTACACCAAAAGGACAAGTTACTTATCAAAAGCATGAAAATTAAATACATAATCTAGTGGCATGAATCTGTAATATTTTAGCAAGAATCTAAGATTTAGCAAACTCTTACAGATGACTAGTTGTCATCAAGAATGTGTGGTTTGACTAGTAAGAAGGGAGCAAGAATTGGTTGAAGTTTTCAAATGAATAGATTGGAGCAAATGTTTCTATGCAAAAGGCCTTGTACCTTGACGGAGGAAAATAAAAACAATATGTCAGAGGTGATTTTATATAAACTGGTAATTTTAAGAAATGAGGTTCATTTTGATTGAGGAAAATTTTATGCGCCGGGAGAATTTTTTGAGAGGAAACCGTCTGAGGAGAGAATTAGCTGACACAATAAATATTTGAGTAGATAAAATAAACTTTCGTTAAAAACCTAATTCGAAACTTGATTTTTTATTGGATTTGCCCAACTCGTTAAAAACTGAAACATTTTCTCAGAAGCAAGGCTCTATTGAAAGGTGGTTTAACCCCTCTGGAATTTTTGTCAGACTCGTAAAAAATCCTCCAAAAAAACTCAACCATATAAACAAATTTTCATGTTTTTTTGTCCCCCCCCCCAAGAAAAAGGAAACCAAAGATATACAGTCTTGCTTAGAAGTCATGCAATCAATTTTATTTGCCCCTCGATCAGTGGCGTAATTTTTTCAAAATCCTGGGGAGTGGGGTGGCAAAGTTGGAGCCAATTTTCCCAAAATCAAATGAAAATGACAGTGAAAACTGAAAAATGATTTTGTATATTACCGTAAAGACAAAAATATACTAAAGAAAACTGCCTGTTTCTCTGGATATTTGTATTTTGCAGGCTTATCTTAGTGACAAGATTTTTTGCAAAAACTAAATTTCAGCTGGGCGGGCAAAATGAGGTCTAGTGGGGGGGGGGCAAAATTGGGTGTGGAGGGACAAGTTGCCGCTCTTGTCCTACAGCAAATTACGTCCCTGCCTTCGATACCGGATAATTTCAATGACAAGGACATCTAAGATGTATAAATTTATTTCCAGTGTATAGTAGTAACATACATATGTATAAATGCATTCGTTTTCAGCATTTGAGACTTTTTTTTAGTGTACGCAGTAAATAAACATTAATTCCGAATTACATTATCTTTGAAGCCATGTATGCAGTTTTATTTACCCGTCAACTCGTTTAGAAATGGCTCTCGGATTGCCATATTATGAGATCTTCTTCCGTCCAGAATTTAGGGTAATAAAGCTTCCATATATAATTTTGATCTAGCCCCTATGCTACCATTGCTGAAACATAAAACACAAAACTCGAATACATGTGCTATGTTCTACCAACCCCCCCCCACCCCACAACGTGCAAATTTATAGCCCAAATTTGTTTCTAATCTATTATAAATTCATCCTATTTGTTTTCATTAGCATTAACAAAACTTGACTTCTTTTGTGGGTACCATTTTATGCACAAGTACCCTAAATTCTTAGACCATGTAATAACCAATATTTAGATTTTTTCGATATGACACTAAACAAAATTTTAATCTATGAAAAAGAAGGGGAGGGGACTTGGTCAAGATACAAAATCACACTTCTTGTGTGATCCACACAAGAAGTGTGCCCTTATCATCAATAATTCTGTTTAAACTTGAGAGCACATGTATTGCAGATTGGGAGTCAGTTAAAGAGAGAATACTTTCAGACTCTAAACACTATAAAAGATCTAGGGCAAGGTGGAAGGTACACAGTTCAGCAGACAAAATAAAGGATCCCAGTGGAAGAAGAATATCAAGATTAAGGTCCAGGGATGGAATGCATAAAGCTGCTCCACCTCTCTTACCATTTTTATTCATTTGTATAAATTTGTCTCTGATTAGGGTAATTTTTTGAAATTTGTTTTGAAAAAATAGTTTTCACCACCTGATGATATGGAATCAGGTTTTTATTTATAGGAATAAGATCATATTGACAGTAGGGTCTGCCTATCTCCTTTGAAGGGTGTACCAGCACATAAGGCTGATTAAGAAAAACTTTACTACAGCTTTTTGTGAAGCATCCCATTATGAAGCACAACTCATTTTAAAAACAGTCTTATAGTTCGACCCCGTGAACTTAAACAAGTCACTTAAAATATATGGTTTCTAAAAGAATGAAAACAAATCTGATATGAACTAAGAAAAGGGGTATATATTTATTAAAAATATAGGTAATACCTAGAGCAGAATCTTGAAAATGGATCTGCAACACAAAAAAATGTGCGCGCAAAAAAAAAAGACAAAATGCACAAGAAAGTTGGATTATCGAAACTGAAAGCACAATTTTGCATTCAACCAACGAAAAATTCAATTTTAATAGATTACCTATCCATTAGAAATCTGATGAAAATCTTCTAAATCTTCTACACAATTAAAAAAAAGTAGCACTATGAAAAAAAATTATTAAAAAACGGAGAAAACTATAAAATTTTGCCATAAAACGATTTTACCTAATTATGACACATGCACATCAGATTTACCAAAACAAATTACAACAGTTTTTCATGAAGCATACCTTTATTAAGCTGTTATTCAACTAACACAAATGATGAAAATAGGCTAACTGTTCAACACTCGTAAACCGAAATAAATCATTTTAAAATGTTGTTCCATAATATCAAAAGCTCTTACGATCGCAAAAAAAGTAGCTTGCAAAGGTCGTAAAAGCACAAATAAAAAGAAGTGTACAAACTTGAACAATTTGTCTGTATTACAAAAAAAGACAATGACCCCAAAAAATAAATACAGAAGAAAGATGCAACTAAGTTAACACTTAGTCTAGCATCCATCCAACAAAATTTAGTTTTAATAAATCGACGATCAAATCTGGATCCGAAGAAATATTGAAATTTTCCTTGAAATGTCATGGAAAAAAGGTTAAAACATCATGAATTCCGTCACAAATTAACTACAGAGACTTATTTTGTAAGCTTCTAATGCTAAGTACAAATTGCAAGGCTTATTCATAGATTTTTGTCTTATTTTAACTTGAATCAAATAGTTTGTGGTAACGAAATGTAAGTAAGGAGCAACGCTGCTTAATTTTTGCCGAAACCAAAACATCAGAATTCAGTAGAGTAGTACCTTATACTTCTACCAGACTATGTACCAAACAGGTTCTTCTAGTAGGTAAACAGGTCATCACACTCTTTCAAGGAATATACATGTTTTTTTTATTATGACATCGATTTTTTGTTTGTCATTCGATTAGAGAAATTTGGTGGTTTGTCCAATATAATAAATTTATTTGTCATTTTTATAAAAAAAAAAAAAAAAAAACTTGTCATGCTACAATGTACTTAATTTAAAAAAAAAACCCCGATATAATGTCCCGACACTGCATTCCAATTTTCATTATGCATTAAGACTTTGTTTATAGTACACCATATATTTTTAACTTTTGAAAACAATGGATTTGTCTATTTTCAATGTGAGTACACTTTTCATTCTTTTATTTCCCCCCAAAAAAAATAAAGAAAAACGTTTTACTAGTAAATTCAAATTTCAGAGGGACAGCCCCCCTCCCCTCCAACAATACAAAATCTTAAGAATATGACGACTGTATTCGATAGAAATGTCAAAGCACGCTTTTTTCTATTATGTAAATAAAATCTATCCATCATAGGTATGTTTACAAGTTTTAATTGTTTTGAAAAACAGTTCATTATCATTCAGAAATAAAGCTTTTTCCTAACATGATGTATTTTTCTGCTTTGAATGAAAAGCTTGCGTGTTACAAATAGTGTGAGAGTTTGGGGGGGGGGGGTTAAATTACACAGGCTCTTGCTATAAACGGGGTTTGTATAATTCCGATGTCACGGCGGATGACTTTGGGAAAAAATTAGTGTGGGCGGGGGGCGCTAGATGCCCTCCATTTTTTTTTTGGGTTACTTAAAAAGGACATTAGAACTTTTAATTTCCGTTCGAATTGGACTCTAGATAGGAGCTTTTAACTTATATATTAGGGTTCTCTGATTATTTGATTTTATTTATATTTATATGAGTTTTAGAGGACGTTTTCCCCCTTTTTTCGAAAACAAGGAAGATTTTTCCCAGACGCGTAACTTTTGACCGATACAGCTAAACTTGATCAAACTGATATATTTGAAATCGTAAGAATTATCTCTTTACGCTAAAGTTTACGCTTTTTTCTATTATGTAAATAAAATCTATCCATCATATGTATGTTTACAAGTTTTAAATTTTTTGAAAAAACAGTTCATTATCATTCATAAATAACAATTTTTCCTAAAATGATGTCTTTTTCTGATTCGAATGAAAAGCTTGCGTGTTACAAAGAGTTTGAGAGTTTTGGGGGGGGGGTTAAATTTCACAGGCTCTTGCTATAAACAGGGTTTGTCTACTTCCGATGTCACGGCGGATGACTTTGGGAACAAAGGAGTGGGGGCGGGGGGCCTAGATGCCCTCCATTTTTTTTTGGGTTACTTAAAAAGGACATTAGAACTTTTAATTTCCGTTCGAATGGGACTCCAGATAGGAGCTTTTAACTTCTATAGTAGGGTTCTCTGATGATGTGATTTTCATTAAAGTTCTATGAGTTTTAGAGGGTGTTTTCCCCCTTTTTTCGAAAACAAGGCAAATTTTTCTCAGGCGCGTAACTTTTGACCGCTATAGCTAAACTTGATGAAACTGATATATTTGAAATCATAAGGATTTACTCTTTACGCTAAAGTTTACGTTTTTTTTCTATTATGTAAATAAAATCTATCCATCATAGGTATGTTTACAAGTTTTAATTGTTTTGAAAAAAACAGTTCATTATCATTCAGAAATAAAGCTTTTTCCTAACATGATGTATTTTTCTGATTTGAATGAAAAGCTTGCGTGTTACAAAGAGTGCGAGAGTTTTTTTGGGGGGGGGTTAAATTTCACAGGCTCTTGCTATAAACAGGGTTTGTCTAATTCCGAGGTCACGGCGGATGACTTTGGGAAAAAATGAGCGGGCGAGGGGGGGCCTAGTGGCCCTCCATTTTCTTTTGGCTTACTTAAAAAGGACATTAGAACTTTTTATTTTCCGTTCGAATGAGGCTCCAGATAGGAACTCTTAACTTCTATAGTAGGGCTCTCTGATGATGTGATTTTCATTAAAGTTCTATGAGTTTTAGAGGGTGTTTTTCCCCTTTTTCGAAAACAAGGCAAATTTTTCTCAGGCGCGTAACTTTTGACCGCTATAGCGAAACTTGATGAAACTGATATATTTGAAATCATAAGGATTCACTCTTTACGCTAAAGTTTACGCTTTTTTTCTATTATGTAAATAAAATCTATCCATCATAGGTATGTTTACAAGTTTTAATTGTTTTGTAAAACAGTTCTTTATCATTCAGAAATAAAGCTTTTGCCTAACCTGATGTATTTTTCAGCCTCTAAGGACAAGAGGGCGTGTTACCACCAGTGTGAGCGTTTGGGGGAAGGGGTATCGGAACACGGCTAGTGCTATACCAAGGGTTTTTGTCTCCTTCCTCTTTCACAGTAGAGGACGTGGGGAAAAAATTAGCTTGGGAGGGGGGCCTATATGCCCTCCATTTTTTTTTTGGGTTACTTAAAAAGGACATTATAACTTTTAATTTCCGTTCGAATGGGGCTCCAGATAGGAGCTTTTAACTTCTATAGTAGGGTTCTCTGATGATGTGATTTTCATTAAAGTTCTATGAGTTTTAGAGGGTGTTTCCCCCTTTTTCGAAAACAAGGCAAATTTTTCTCAGGCACGTAATTTTTGACTGCTATAGATAAACTTGATGAAGCTTATATATTTTAAACCATAATGATTCGCTATTTACGCTAAATTTTTTTATTGAATTAAAAAAAAAAAATTTTTGATACAATGTAAAACTATATCGTAAAGAGCGATTCGATGAGGAAGGGGACAGCCCCCTTCATATAGGGAATAATTTATGTTAGTTTTAATGTCGCTCCTTACTTTCAGTTTAAAAAAAAAAACTTTTTTTTTATTTAATTTCTGATCGTTTTTTAGTTAATGTAGCTTTTATTTGCACAAAAATTTTACTTTTCTTTTCCTACATGGATATCTGTAAAAAATAATTTATAGCGTACTGTGTTTGTCGTCTGTAAAAAAATACAAAAGTTTCAGATTTTTTGCAGATTTGATAGAAAGCCATTTAATAGATTTTCCTAATGAACTGCATACGAAGGTGGGAGTTTAAGTAAAATTACTTCGTTTTCAGGAGGTGTGTCACCCCACTTTAAAAAAAAAAAATAGTAGTGGTGACAATTGAGATATAAGGAGCAATTGCCCCCTATTTTTGAAAAAATACATTTTTGTGGCATTTATACTTTTAAAAAATACAAAGTTCAATATTCGAACCTATCTTCAGCAGGAGCTTAGGGTAGTAGTGGTGACAATTGAGATATAAGGAGCAATTGCCCCCTACTTTTGAAAAAAAAATACCTATATGAGGGGGTTCGCCCCTTCGTCAATACCTCACTCTTTAGGCTAAAGTTTGTTTATTGCTTTCAAAAGAGCTATTTATTCTAATTAAGCGACCTTTTTGATTCAGGGGTCATTTTTAAAGAATTGGAACAAAATTTGAACCTAGCGTGAAAGGCGAGGTGTTGAGGAGGAGGGAACCCCCCCCCCCCTCATATACGTTATAATTTTGGTTCATTTTTAGTTTTTAGTGTTTCTCCTTACTTTCAGTGGAAAATTTTTTTGAATATTTCTAATGCACTAAAACATAGAGCGCTACAAACATCAGAATCAACTTTAGAGGGACAATTTATATGTTAAAGTGGGGTTATTATTTCCTTAATAATTTTTTCTTTTTTTTTTTAAGGAGGATTTGGATTCATGCAATTACTCTCCCCCTGAAAAACAACCGAGATGGAACGATACCACATCGATGCAAGCTACCAAAATACATGGTGAAAATACCCCTTTACACATTGACAACGATTCGAGTGAAACAAGAAAACAGTTAAGGGCACTTCTAAAAACACAGAAAAAGGACAAACATAGCCTTCTGTATAATGGTAGAGATGTGAGACGCTTTAGTATATTAAATCACGCAATTAAATACCCTGTTATATCGTTATACCCCGTGATATCGTTATGCTAAGCATTCCAAAACACAAAAATGCTTCAGCGACCAAAGATATTTTTTTTTTTTTTTTTTTTTTTTTAATGTTTCTGTACTTTGGGTTTTATAAATTAATGGCTATTAATTTTTTCACAAGTTCAAAACGGTTAATAGTTTTTTTTTTAGAGTTTCGGTTACTATTGAGCCTTACGTGCCTGAAATCATGAATTAGAATATTTAATTAGCTGTTTGGGTTTTCAGACACCATAGCTAGTTGAAACTCTAAATAAATATCTTAATTTTTAACCTAATTGCGTATAGTTTAAATAATTCTAGGAGGATGAAGTATTTTTCTACTTAACAACTACATTAATAACTTCCAAGATGATAGGACAGTATGACACAGAATTTATCAGTTACCGAGAGTTCAATAACTCCCCTCGCAATGACTTCCAAGGGTTTTATGACTCCTCCCCACAATGAATTCAGATGGTTTTAAGACTCATCTCAATAGTCATAACTCAATTCAACCTTGAGAGAATGTATAAAAGTTTGATGAAGTATTTCTCTGCTTAACAACTACATTAATATACTCCAAGATGATAGGACTGTTTGACACAGAATTTATCAGTTTGAAAAAATCATCTTGCGGTGTTATATTCTAATGTGCTTTTTTATTATTGTCTATGGATCTCGAAGAAATTGACTGTTATCATTGGTTAGTGAACTATAATCTGTTTGAGTATGATAAAAGCTTGTGGAGTACTACATTACGTTATATAAACAGACTGGCATTCTATGATAGAGTGATTACACCACTTAATAATACTGGTCAGGAACTGAGAAATGTTCAGGAGGAAGTCAGTGAAATTTGCAGCTTTTTCGGAGTTGAAGCGCTCTACGTAAAGGGCAATGTACAGACAGATAAAGTTTTAACTCAAAAGTGTGACCCTAGGATTCCACTTTTCAATCTAGAAGAGTTTAAGTGTCCTACATTTGAAGGGGGTGATCATCGTCCTGAAGACGAGTTTAGGTTCTTCGCACAGTGGATACCTAAGAACATACCTGATCGTGAAAAATCCATAAGACATGTTAAAAACTATCCTATATCATGGGACTATCGTTTGTGGATTGTTTAAGAGTGACCTCTAAGTACTATTTTTATGTAAACATTTGTTGTTGGTTTTTTTTCTCAAAAAAAAAATCTGTTAATACATTTAAGCAATAAATATCTTTAAGCTTAACCCATCCTTGTTCTTTAGAACAGTTCTATTGTAAGTAAGTAACAAACTCTTTCCTGAAGTCACCTCTTGGATACACAATACAGAAATTTTCATTAAAGAAATTATGAAAAAATTGTAAGTAAGTAATAAATTCTTTCTTGAAGTCACCTCTGGGATACACAATACAGAAATTTTCATTAAAGAAATTATGAAAAAATTGTAAGTAAGTAGCAAATTCTTTCTTGAATTCACCTGCTGGATAAACAAAGACATTTCGTTCAAGAAATTATGACAAAATTATAAGTAAGTAACAAACTCTTTATTGTTTGTTAATGTGATCACAAATATGCTTTATTAAGAAAATATCTGAATGCATTTAAGGTATAGTATGAATGGCTTGCAAAAAAAAAAAAATGAAAATACTAATACTAGTAACAACTCACTGCAATACAAAACCATCTGATGTGATCAGGACTATTTTTGATCAAGAAAATATATTAATTCATTTAAGGTAAAGTATGAATGGCTTGGAAAAACACGAAAATACTACTACTACTAGTAACAACTCACTGCACTACAAAACCATCTGATGTAGTCATTTATATTTTTTATAAATAAAAAATCTTAAATATATTAATTTAGATTATGAATATCTTGAAAAAAACACGAAAATGCTATTAATATAAAAAACAAACTTAACTAAAAAACAAATTTGTTTATTAACGGATATTTTTTATAATTTTTAAATTATTTAAAAAAAAACGAAAAAAATAAAAATATTAAAAACAAACTGAACTAAAACTGCATCACAAAACCATCTGATGTAGTCACGACTATGTTTTATCAAGAAAATATCTGAATGCATTTAAGGTATAGTATGAATTGCTTGCAAAAAACACGAAAATACTACTACTACGTAGTAACAACTCACTGCACTACAAAACCATCTGATGTAGTCACGGTTATGTTTTATCAATAAAATATATGAATTCATTTAAGGTATAGTATGAATGGCCTGCAAAAAAACACGAAAGTGCTACTACTAGTAACAACTCACTGCATCATAAAACCATCTGATGTAGTCACGGATATTTTTGATCAATAAAACATCTGAATGCATTTAAGGTATTGTATGAATAGCTTGCAAAAAAAAAACACGAAAATGATACGACTAGTAAAAACTCACTGCACTACAAAACCAATTGGTTTAGTAACGGCTATGTTTTATAAGTATTAATTGATTTAAAAAAAAAAGAAAATACTAATAATATTAACAAATCACTGCACTACAACTGCAACACATAACCATCTGATGTAGTCACGACTATGTTTTATCAAGAAAATATCTGAATGCATTTAAGGTATAGTATGAATTGCTTGCAAAAAACACGAAAATACTACTACTACGTAGTAACAACTCACTGCACTAAAAAACAATCTGATGTAGTCACGGTTATGTTTTATAAAGAAAATATCTGAATGCATTTAAGGTATAGTGTGAATGGCTTGCAAAAAACATCAAAATATTACTACTAGTAACAACTCACTGCACTACAAAATCATCTGATGTGATCACAACTATGATTGATAAAGAAAATATCTGAGTGAAGTTAATGTATAGTATTAATGGCTTTCAAAAAACCCGAAAATACTACTACTAGTAACAACTCACTGCACTACAAAATCATCTGATGTGATCACGAATATGTTTTGATCAATAAAATATTTGAATGCATTTAAGTTATGGTATGAATGGCTTGGAAAAAACACGAAATTGCTACTACTAGTAACAACTCACTGCACCACAAAACCAACTGATTTAGTCACGGCTATGTTTCATAAATCAAATATATGAATGAAGTTAAGGTCTAGTATTAATGGCTTTAAAAAAAAAAAAAAAATACTACTACTATTAACAACTCACTGAACTACAAAACCATCTGATGTAGTCATGGCTATGTTTGATAAATAAAATATCTGAATGCATTTAATGTATATTATGAATGGCTTTAAAAAAAAAAAAAAAACACTAAAAAAATACTACTAGTAACAACTCACTGCAATACAAAACCATCTTATGTAGTCACGGCTATTTTTTATCAAGAAAATATCTGAATGCATTTAAGGTATAGTATGAATGGCCTGCAAAAAAACACGAAATGTAGTTGGTAAGTAGAGAAATACTTCATCAAACTTTTATGTCTTTGCTCAAGGTTGAACGGAGTTATGACTAGTAAGATGAGTCTTAAAACCATCTGAATTCATTGTGAGGGTGGAGTCATAAAACCCTTGGAAATCATTGCGGGTAGGAATCATATCACCAAAGTGTCACAATGCCGTCAGTATGTCAACACCCCTCGGAAAATAGGAGGGGGGAGGTAAAGGTCAACTGCGAAGTCCTTGGCACCTTTCCAAACGACCGGGGATTCCCCACTGGTTCCTACACATTGCAAAAAGTGAGCAGTACGAAAACTCCACGTTTTCAACAAGACTGGTTTTTTAGGGGCCAATCAGGAGAGATATGCAAAGTCGACAGCTTTATTTCATTTTTTTTAAGGTTCATTTAGACGAGGTTACGCGCCCCCACGTAACTACGTCTAAATGAACCTTAAAAAAATGAAATAAAGCTGTCGACTTTGCATACTCTCTGATTGGCCCCTAAAAAACCAGTCTTGTTGAAAAACGTGGAGTTTTCGTACTGCTCACTTTTTGCAATGTGTAGGAACCAGTGGGGAATCCCCGGTCGTTTGGAAAGGTGCCAAGGACTTCGCAGTTGGCCTTTACCTCCCCCCTCCTATTTTCCGAGGGGTGTTGACATACTGACGGCATTGTGACACTTTGGTGATATGATTCCTACCCGCAATGATTTCCAAGGGTTTTATGACTCCACCCTCACAATGAATTCAGATGGTTTTAAGACTCATCTCACTAGTCATAACTCCGTTCAACCTTGAGCAAAGACATAAAAGTTTGATGAAGTATTTCTCTACTTACCAACTACATTTCGTGTTTTTTTGCAGGCCATTCATACTATACCTTAAATGCATTCAGATATTTTCTTGATAAAACATAGCCGTGACTACATCAGATTGTTTTGTAGTGCAGTGAGTTGTTAATAGTAGTAGTATTTTCGTGTTTTTTTTTGCAATCCATTCACGAATTACTTTAAATTAATTAATATATTTCCTTTATAAAAAATGGGCGTTAAACAATATTATATTTTTGTTTTTATTTTTGCTTTTTATTTTTTTATTATTTTTTTTTTTTTTTGCAAGACCTTAATACATAAAAAATAATGCATTATTAAATGTGAAGTAAGATAAAAATAAAGTAAAACCAAATTTTTGCTTGTTTTGATTTTCTTTTTTTATAGTATTTGAACGTTATTGTTTTTTCCACACTCGTCCAACTACACATAAATTTAATTAAAATATTTTAGAGTTCAAAACATAGTATTGATAACATAAGAGGGTTTTGTAGTACAGTGAGTTGCTACTAGTATTAGTATTTTCAGTTTTTTTGCAAGCCATTCATACTATACCTTAAATGCATTCAGATATTTTCTTAATCAAGCATAGTTGTGATCACATCAGATGGTTTTGTAGTTCAGTGAGTTGTTACTAATAGTAGTATCTTCGTGTTTTTTGCAGGCCATTCATAATATACCTTAAATTCATTCAGATATTTTCTTGATAAAACATAACCTTGACTATCAGATGGTTTTGTAGTGCAATGAGTTGTTACTAGTATTATTATTATTTCGTGTTTTTTGCATTAACTTAGTAATCTGAATTTAATTACTTATTTTTTATTATTTATAAATAATTTCATCATATCAATATTACGTTGATTCGTTACAGTTTGAATGCAGTTAGTTGATAAACGTCTTAGTCTTGTAATGTTTTTTGCTAGAACAAAATAATGATAAAAAATATAAGTTAATAAACAATTTTGAGTTGTAGTGAAGTGAGTTTTTACTAGTATTATTATTTTATTGTTTTTTTTCAAGCTATTCATAAAATACCTTAAATGAATTAAGATGTTTTCTTGATAAAAAATATCCATGACTACATCAGATGGTTTTATGATGCAGTGAGTTGTTACTAGTAGTAGCACTTTCGTGTTTTTTTGCAGGCCATTCATACTATACCTTAAATGCATTCAGATATTTTCTTGATAAAACATAACCGTGACTACATCAGATGGTTTTGTAGTGCAGTGAGTTGTTACTGAGTAGTAGTAGTATTTTCGTGTTTTTTGCAAGCAATTCATACTATACCTTAAATGCATTCAGATATTTTCTTTATAAAACATAGTCGTGACTACATCAGAAGGTTATGTGATTCAGTTGGAGTTCAGTGAGTTGTTACTAGTAGTAGTATTTTCGTGTTTTTTGCAAGCAATTCATACTGATAAAACATAGCCGTGACTACATCAATTGATTTTGTAGTGAAGTGAGTTGTTACTAGTAGTAGTATTTTCGTGTTTTTTTTTTGCAAGCTATTCATACAATACCTTAAATGCATTCAGATGTTTTCTTGATCAAACATAGCCGTTACTACATCAGATGGTTTTGTAGTGCAGTGAGTTGTTACTAGTAGTAGTAGTATTTTCGTGTTTTACCAAGCCATTCATACTTTACCTTAAATGCATTCAAATATTTTCTTGATCAAACATGTTCCTGATAACATGAGTTGGTTTTGTAGTGCTGTGAGTTGTTACTATTATTAGTATTTTCAGTTTTTTTTGCAAGCCATTCATACTATACCTTAAATGCATTCAGATATTTTCTTAATCAAGCATAGTTGTGATCACAGTAACAAACAATAAAGAGTTTGTTACTTACTTAGAATTTTGTCATAATTTCTTGAACGAAATGTCTTTGTTTATCCAGCAGATGAATCCAAGAAAGAATTTGCCACTTACTTACAATTTTTTCATAATTTCTTTAATGAAAATTTCTGTATTGTGTATCCCAGAGGTGACTTCAAGAAAGAATTTATTACTTACTTACAATTTTTTCATAATTTCTTTAATGAAAATTTCTGTATTGTGTATCCAAGAGGTGACTTCAGGAAAGAGTTTGTTACTTACTTAAAATATAACTGTTATAAAGAACAAGGACGGGTTAAGCTTAAAGATATTTATTTCTTAAATTTATTAAAAGATTTTTTTTTTGAGAAAAAAAAAACAACAACAACAAATGTTTAAATAAAAATAGTAATTATAGTTCACTCTTAAACATCCACAAACGATGGTCCCATGATATAGGATAGTTTTTAACATGTCTTATGGATTTTTCACGATCAGGTATGTTCTTAGGTATCCACTGTGCGAAGAACCTAACCTCGTCTTCAGGACGATGATAACCCCTTCAAATTTAGGACACTTAAACTCTTCTAGATTGAAAAGTGGAATCCTGGGGTCACACTTTTGAATTAAAACTTTATCTGTCGGTACATTGCCCTTTACGTAGAGCGCTTCAACTCTGAAAAACCTGCAAATTTCACTGACTTCCTCCTGAACATTTCTCAGTTCCTTACCAGTATTATTAAGTGGTGTAATCACTCTATCATAGAATCCCAGTCTGTTTATATAACTTAATGTAGTACTCCACAAGCTTTTATCATACTCAAACAGATTATAGTTCACTAACCAATGATAACAGTCAATTTCTTCGAGATCCATAGACAATAATAAAAAAGCACATTCGAATATAACACCACAAGATGATTTTTTCAAAGTGATAAATTCGGTGTCAAACAGTCCTATCATCTTGGAGGCTATTAATGTAGTTGTTAAGCAGAGAAATACTTCATCAAACTTTTATACCTTCGCTCAAGGTTGAATGGAGTTATGACTATTGAGATGAGTCTTAAAACCATCTGAATTCATTGTGGGGAGGAGTCATAAAACCCTTGGAAGTCATTGCGAGGGAGTTATTGAACTCTCGGTAACTGATAAATTCTGTGTCATACTGTCCTATCATCTTGGACGTTATTAATGTAGTTGTTAAGTAGAAAAATACTTCATCCTCCTAGAATTATTTAAACTATACGCAATTAGGTTAAAAATGAAGATATTTATGTATAGTTTCAACTAGCTACGGTGTCTGAAAACCCAAACCGCTAATTAAATATTCTAATTCATGATTTCAGGCACGTAAGGCTCAATAGTAACCGAAACTCTAAAAAAAAACTATTAACCGTTTTGAACTTGTGAAACATTTAATAGCCTTTAATTTCTAAATCACAATTTAAACAAAAATTAAAAAAAATAAAAAAAAAAATAAAAAAAAATCTCTTTGGTCGCTGAAGCATTTTCGTGTTTTGGAATGCTTAGCATAACGATATCACGGGGTATAACGATATCACAGGGTATTTCATTGCATGATTTAATAGACTAAAGCGTCTCACATCTCTACCATTATACAGAAGGATATGTTTGTCCTTTTTCTGTGTTTTTAGAAGTGCCCTTAACTGTTTTCTTGTTTCACTCGAATCGTTGTCAATGTGTAAAGGGATATTTTCACCATGTATTTTGGTAGCTTGCATCGATGTGGTATCGTTCCATCTCGGTCGTTTTTCAGGGGGAGAGTAATTGCATGAATCCACTTCCTCCTTAAAAAAAAAGAAGAAAATTTAGTAAGGAAATAATAACCCCTCTTTTACAGATAAATTGTCCCTCTAAAGTTGATTCTGATGTTTGTAGCGCTCTATGTTTTAGTACATTAGAAATATTCAAAAAAATTTTCCACTGAAAGTAAGGAGAAACACTAAAAACTTAAAATGAATCAATATTATTACGTATATGAGGGGGGTTCCCTCCTCCTCAACACCTCACCTTTCACGCTAAGTACAAATTTTGCTCCAATTCTTTAAAAATGACCCCTGAATCAAAAAGGTCGCTTAATTAGAATAAATACCTCTTTTGAAAGCAATAAACAAACTTTAGCCTAAAGAGTGAGGTATTGACGAAGGGGCGAACCCCCTCATATAGGTATTTTTTTTCAAAAATAGGGGGCAATTGCTCCTTATATCTCAATTGTCACCACTACTATCCTAAGCTCCTGCTGAATCAAGGTTCGAATATTGAACTTTTTTTTTTTTAAAAGTATAAATGCCACAAAAAGGTATTTTTTCAAAAATAGGGGGCAATTGCTCCTTATATCTCAATTGTCACCACTACTATTTTTTTTTTTTTTTTAAAGAGGGGGGAAACACCCCCTAAAAGGGAATGAATTTTAATTAAAATCCCACCGTCGGATTCAGCGTATCAGAAAACTCTATTACATAGCTTTCAAGCTCATATCTGCAAAAATCTGCAACTTTTGTATTTTTTGCCAGAAGAAAAATACAGGAATATAGAAGTTAATTTGTAAAGATATCCATTTAGGAAAAGAAAAGTAAAATTTTTGTGCAAATAAAAGCTACATTAACTAAAAAACGATCAGAAATTAAATAAAAAAAAAGTTTGTTTTTTTTTTTAACTTAAAGTAATGAGCGACATTAAAACGAACAAAAATTATTCCCTATATGAAGGGGGCTGTTCCCCTACGCATTGCATCTATATTTACGATAAATTTTTAAATTGTCTCACAACTTTTTTTTTTTCAAAAAATAAAAAAATTTATCGTAGAGAGAGAATCATTATGATTTAAAATATATCAGTTTCATTAAGTTTAGCTATAGCGGGCAAAAGTTACGTGCCTGAGAAAAATTTGCCTTGTTTTCGAAAAAGGGGGAAAACACCCTCTAAACCTCGTAGAACTTTAATTAAAATCACAACATCAGAGAACCTTACTATAGAAGTTAAAAGCTCCTATCTGGAGTTTCATTCGAACGGAAATTAAAAGTTCTAATGTCATTTTTAAGTAACCCAAAAAAAAAAAATGGAGAGTATCTCGGCCTCCCCGCCCACACTCATTTTTTCCCAAAGGCATCCGCCGTGACATCGGAATTAGACAAAAACCCCGTTTATAGCACGAGCCTGTGAAATTTAACCCCCCCCCCCAAAACTCTCACACTCTTTGTAACACGCAAGCATTTCATTCAAAGCAGAAAAATACATCATGTTAGGAAAAAGCTTTATTTCTGAATGATAAAGAAGTGTTTTTCAAAACAATTAACACTTGTAAACATACCTATGATGGATAGATTTTATTTACATAATAGAAAAAAAACGTAAACTTTAGCGTAAAGAGTGAATCCTTTTGATTTCAAATATATCAGTTTCATCAAGTTTCGCTATACCGGTCAAAAGTTACGCGCCTGAGAAAAATTTGCCTTGTGTTTGAAAAAGGGGAAAAACACCCTCTAAAACTCATAGAACTTTAATGAAAATCACATCATCAGAGAACCCTACTATAGAAGTTAAAAGCTCCTATCTGGAGTTTCATTCGAATGGAAATTAAAAGTTCTAATGTCCTTTTTAAGTAACCCAAAAAAAAATGGAGGGCATCTAGGCCCCCCTCCCCCGCTACTTTTTTCCCAAAGTCATCTACCCTGACCTCGGCCGTAGCCAAACCCCGGGTATAGCCAGAGCCTGCGAAATTTAACCCCCCCCCCACAAAAAAAAAACTCTAACACTCTTTGTAACACGCAAGCTTTTCATTCAAAGCAGAAAAATACATCATTTTAGGAAAAAGCTTTATTTATGAATGATAATGAAATGTTTTTCAAAACAATTAAAAATTGTAAACATACCTATGATGGATAGATGTTATTTACATAATAGAAAAAAAAGCGTAAACTTTAGCGTAAAGAGCGAATTCTTATGATTTCAAATATATCAATTTCATCAAGTTTAGCTATAGCGGTCAAAAGTTACGCGCCTGAGAAAAATTTGCCTTGTTTTCGAAAAAAGGGGGAAAACACCCTCTAAAACTCATAGAACTTTAATGAAAATCACATCATCAGAGAACCCTACTATAGAAGTTAAAAGCTCCTATCTGGAGTCCCATTCGAACGGAAATTAAAAGTTCTAATGTCCTTTTTAAGTAACCCAAAAAAAAAAATGGAGGGCATCTAGGCCCCCCTCCCACACTAATTTTTTCCCAAAGTCATCCGCCGTGACAGCGGACTTACAAAACCCCCGTGTATAGAACGTGCCGGTTACCTTTAAGGGCCCCCCCCCCCCCAACTCTCACACTCTTTGTAACACGCAATCTTTTCATTAAAAGCATAAAAATACATCATGTTAGGAAAAAGCTTTATTTCTGAATGATAATGAACTTTTTTTCAAAACAATTAAAACTTGTAAACATACCTATGATGGATAGATTTTATTTACATAATAGAAAAAAAAGCGTAAACTTTAGTGTAAAGAGCGAATTCTTATGATTTCAAATATATCAGTTTCATCAAGTTTAGCTATAGCGGTCAAAAGTTACGCGCTTGAGAAAAATTTGCCTTGTTTTCGAAAAAGGGGGAAAACACCCTCTAAAACTCATAGAACTTTAAAGAAAATCACATCATCAGAGAACCCTACTATAGAAGTTAAAAGCTCCTACCTGGAGTCCCATTCGAACGGAAATTAAAAGTTCTAATGTCCTTTTTAAGTAACCCAAAAAAAAATGGAGGGCATCTAGGCCCCCCTCCCACACTCTTTTTTTCCCCAAGTCCTCCGCCGTGAAAGCGGACTTAGACAAACCCCGGTTATAGCACGAGCCTGTGAAATTTAACCCCCCCCCCCAGAACTCTCACACTCTTTGTAACACGCAAGCTTTTCATTCAAAGCAAAAAAATACATCATGTTAGGAAAAAGCTTTATTTCTGAATGATAATGAACTGTTTTTCAAAATAATTAAAACTTGTAAACATACCTATGATGGATAGATTTTATTTACATAATAGAAAAAAAAGCTTGCTTTGACGTTTCGAGCGACGAACGATATCATATTCATCACAGCGGTGCGGGGGGGAGGGGGAGGGGGGCTGTCCCTCTGACCAGGTAAAGTCCTTGTACACATATTTTATTTATTTTTTTTGGGGCGACCAGAAAAGAATGAAAAGTGTAATAATATTCAAAATCGACAAATACATTTTTTTCAGAATTTAAAAATATATGGTGTACTATAAACAATGTCTTAATGCGTCATGAAAATTGGAATGCAGTGTCGGGAAATTATATCGGGTTTTTTTTTTAAATTAAGTACATTGTAGCATGAAGAGTTTTTTTTTTTTTTTAGAAAACCGACTAAAAAAGTTATTATATTGGACAAATCGCCAACTTTCTCTAATCGAATGACACACAAAAAATCGATGTCATAATAAAAAAAACATGTATATTCCTTGAAAGAGTGTGATGACCTGTTTACCTACTAGAAGAACCTGTTTGGTACATAGTCTGGTAGAAGTATAAGGTACTACTCTACTGAATTCTTGTGTCAATAGTTATATCAAAAGGATCGGCTTATTATGCTGATAGTTAGTGTTACCCATCAAAAGCTACGAGCCTCAGAAAATTTGCCTGATTTCTAAAAAAGGGGGAGAAACACCCCCGAAAAGTCAAGAGATCTTAATGAAAATCATATTATCACGTTCTGCGCATCCGAGAACCCTGTTGTAGTAGTTCCAAGCTCCCTTCTGCAAAAATGTGAAATTTTGTATTTTTTTTTGCAAGAAGAAAGATCATGGATACGTGTTTATTTGTTCTTATTTTTGTTTGTTTTCCCAAGGGGTTATTGTATCGAACCAATAGACCTATATTATTGGAAAGTACTTATTCCGATCGAAATTAAAAGTTCTAGTGCCCTTTTAAAAAGACCAAAAAGATTGGAGCGCTATTAGCCCTCCCCCTGACATTCTCCACCCCTTTTCCCCTAAATCGTTCGATCAAAATTGTGAGATATAATGCCCAAACCATGGAAAGAATATGGTCTCCATAGCCCCTGGGGATGCTTCTTTAAGTTATAAAATTTGCCCATTGTTTACGTATAGTATTTTTATTGCGAAGTTGGCATAAATTTCTGCTCAGGGGATTTTCCACAGGGAAAATTTTACATCAGAAGAGAATTTTCTGAGGTGGAGGGGGTGAAATTTTTTGAGGAAATTTTATACTGGGGAAATTTGCCAAAATTCCTATGCGAAATTCTTTTTATTGTCTTACTTTTCCTTTGTCGAGTAAATTTTGAGGATAGAGATGTTAAGGGCAATTGTCCGGGGTAAATTTTTCACCCAGATTGAATTGTCTAGAGGATATATCTGTGGGAGGGGGGAATTTTTCCGTGGAGGTGGAGCCAGATTTCTTGGCACTATTTCAAAAACCACCAGAAATTAAACTATAAAACAATTATTTTTTAACTGAAATTAAGCAGCAACAATAAAGCTTAAAAGGAACAGAAATTATTACGCATATACAAGGGGTTTCCCTCTCGCCAACATCTCGCTCTTTACGCTAAAGTTAATAACGACTCATGAAACACAAGGGTCATTTAATTAGAAATTTTAATTATAAAGATAATAACCACTCATGAAACACAAGGGTCATTTAATTAGAACAATAAAAACATTTTTTTAAAGTGCTTAAAAAACTTTAGGGTGAAGAACAAGATGTTGAGGAAGGGGTAATCCCCTTTGTGTACGTTGAATTTCTGTCTGTTGTAAGTTTGACGTTGCCCCTTTATTCCCCTTGAAAAAACTTCAGTGAAAAACGATCGATAAATGTTCAAATAGAAATAAATCCTTTTAATGGACGTGAGAGTTTCTGCTGATGATTGTCACTGTAAATGTGACAGATATATCCAGTATTTTTTGTTAATTATTATTGCCTATTAAAACAATTTATCCCTTTTTGAACTTTTATTTATCGTCAAGGAAAGTCAGTGTGGTATTCGCAATTATCTACTTGGTTTTGTTGTTATTTTCTTTTTTTTAATTTAATTCGAATAGTAGCAATTATTTGTCTGTCGTGAGTGTTAATACTGTTCAAATTCTTTTTATAAAAACGGCTCTCGTATTTCCATATTTCTCGGTAATCTTGCGTCAACTATTTCTGGCAATATTGCTTCAAGATAAAACTGTTGTAATTTTGGTAGCATTATTTTCTGCCAGAATTCTTTGTCACGATTGATTTTCTCAATAAACGGATCGCCTTTGCAGAACAAAATAAAAAATAGCCAGAATCTATGTTACAACACTCTAATTGCATTTGTATTTGGTAGAAATAATTATGTGACCTTTTAAGCTGCAATGTGCAATTATTTTTGTTTTCAAGACAAATATTTTTTTGGGATAGCTTCCATTCTTCTATATTTGAATTTTTGGTTCTGAAAGAACATTTCACTTCCAAAACCGCCGTATCACCAGACAAAAAAGGGGCTATTCCATCAGGACTGGCTGCAAAATATCTGTATTTAATATGAACAAATAGTCCTGTAGGATGCACTTTGAAGTCCACCTTTTTCTCAATAGCCGATATAGCTATTTGTTCGTACATTTGCCCATGTTTCATTGCTTTAGTCTGACGGTTTTTGGGATAAAGCAGTTGGCGCACTAACGGTACAACAGTCTTTGCCCGTCTTTTACAAATTCTTCCAGCTACTGACGCAGTTATCCTATTTTTTCTGTATTCTAGCCATCTGTTGTCAATACAATTTATCTGAAGTCGTATTGCTTCTTCTATTTCATGAATTTCTAAGTACACTGAACACGGTTCAAGTCAGTACAAGAATCAAGATCTAAATCTGGAGCATTCGGGCCGTAGTTTTTGTCGGCTTTTGAAACTTTCTTCGTAAATCCTTTTCCAAACAGACGTCTTTTAGCTTTCCATGTCTGCTTGTTTATGGCCCTTTTGGCCCGCTACTCAGCAAGTCGCTTCAACAAACGACTTGGTGTAGATCCTAAACTTCTGCGAAAAATTATGGAAACGGGCAGAATGTCCCTTAGAATATTTTATGCCCGCAGCGGTAACACGTGTTGTGTATGCGGCTCTTTTTGTCACCATTATGTTTTTTCCCCCGATAAGCTTAGCAACTATGCTCATAAAATACTCTGCAAGGTTGCTAGTACTGTTTGCGAAGAGAAATTGAGCTCTTCTTGTTAAAGTGTCAAAGGCTGAATACACATAACTAAGGAAATTATTGCTTCGGGCACCTTCTCCACTGAATTCAACAATTTTTCCTGCCATTTAACAGCATTCTGGGCACTGTCTATGATCACCATAAAAGAAATCGCTTTCAGCTCATTTACAAGGTCTTTGACCCCTTTCCCTTCTTTGGTTGTGCGTGCAATTACGTTTCTTGCAAAGTCGCACATTTTCTTTATTTTTAAACCACTAAGAAACCTCCTGCATTCGGGGTTTCTTTTTGCTTCATCTAAAGCCTCTTTTTTAGGCACTTACATGCATGGTTGGCACCCTCAATTTTTCGATATATCTACCGTACGGTACTTTGGCTGTAAGCTTTGCATGGGTGCTAGAGTCACCATCAGCGATAAATCTAACATATTTTAAAGAGTGGATAGTTGGAGGGATTGGAAATGCCTCGACTAAAATATCAGATTCCATACCTATGCTTGGTCCCTGCCAGTTCATAAAACACCTATGGTCGGGAAGCAAACTGTTTTCATTCCTTCGATGCTTCATACAAATACAACATTATTTATTTCTAATCCCAACATGTAGAAGTTTTTTTGAATAAAAACCAATGACGACTCCACAACCAGACAACGCAGAAAACCTATTGCCATAGCTTCTAGTGTACCAGCCACCATCAACTATAACACAAGTCTCCACTGAACCCTGCATGTAGGTTTTTTCGCCTGCTTTAATAGCCAATCTGCGCTCAATCTTGCCATTGTTCTGTAAATATTGATGAAGTGTTTTTTTCAAGTAATCACCAATGTCCATTTCATATTTTGTAAAAACTTTTTGTCACATACAGTTTAAACCAACTGTAGAAAAAAGCTCCTGAATTTGGGCATGACTCATACCAGAGTTTATTGCACCCCTCACTGCTTCTTTGTTAACGTTTATTGTCCCTGTGCTGACCTTTCGTCTTCTGGCTACTCTTTCTGTAGTAAAACTGGTTCTTTTTTGCCCTTTTTCAGTCTGTTTTTCTTCTGGCTGTAAATCTGATTCCAAACAATGTGATTGGCGAGATGGTTTCGATGTCTTTTTCGGTGCTGGTGGCATTTCAGTGTGTAAAGTAACCTCTTCACTGCACCATTCACATTTGAAAATGAAACGTGAACGTAATCCATCGCTGAACTCTCTGTCAAACATCATATTTGCGATAAGTTGTATGTCTTAGCACCTGAAACAAGACATTGGCTAAGAATTTGACATTGGGGGGGGGGGAATTAATGGGATGAGATTAAATTTTTCACAGCAGTAAAAACGAAAATTAGCATAGGCGTCCCCTCCTCGAAAAAGACCCCTCCCCCCGTGAAACACCACCCGAAAATTAATCCCCCCATCCCTTGTTGGTTGGTTTGCAATACATTTCGACTTATAAAAAACGACTAGAAATTTCCTTGAAAGTCCAGAATGGGCTTCTCTATTTATTTTTTAGTTACAGAGGGAAGGATGATTTTAATGCAAACATCCCAAGTCTTAATAAACCTTAGCGTAAAGAATGGTACTTTAAAAGGTTGATAGTTCCCCACATATTCAGGATACTTTTGTTCCATCTGCGATTACAAAAGGTTCAGACTTGGATTAAAAGGAGCAAGGACTGATAGAAAAAATAAGCTTCAAGTTATTAGGTAAGTAAAAAGAGCAATGAATAAGATTATGGGTAACGACCAGATTAAGAACCTTTTGGGTAGCAGAAAGTCTTGTTCCTAAATTTTAAGGTCGATAGCTTGAGCTCTTGGTTTCAAAATTGGCACTGCACTTTTTCATGTGATTTTTGGGTCTTTGCAATCATCCCTGCCTTCAAATGGTAGGAACTGCGGTACATAGTCGATATTGTATTTTATTTACGGGAAACAAGAAGTATTACATGGATCCTTTGGTTTCGTACGGATAACTATCCTTTGTCAAGCTGCATCTTGGTCCCCTTAGTTAAAACATGCGAATATCTCAAATGGTAGCCTCTAAAGCATGTCACATACTGGGATTCCACCTAAAAATCAAGCAAATTTATTGCAAAAAATCAAGGCATCCGTGAGTCCAAGCCTTTATTTCTGCATTTTACTCTGACACACATCAAACTTAAATCCAACTATGAATAAATAAATAAAAGCAAATTGCACACAAGTGCAGGGGCACCAAATTTCGAAAACTTCAGAAAGGGTGAGAACTCCTTGTTTATTAAGAAAATAAGATACCCGCATACATTTTTTTCAAGATTTAAGAGAATTTTAGGTAGGCTACTTTTATAGGATAGCCGTGACCACTCAAGTAGTTCATCCGTTGACACATTGTAGAACCAGATTTTTATCGCTCGTTTCTTTCAGCTTAGCATGAGACAAGACAAAGAGAAGTGACAGAATAGATGCGAAAACCTAAGGGGAGGGGTGTTGGTAAAGTATTTGGACAGTGTTAAGTTAGAAAACAACTCTTAATTCATAATATAAAAAATAATTGTACCTAACACATTTATGCTTGCAGGCCCGTTATGATTTACTCCTACCCCCATAATAAGCAAATATATAGCCCAAATTTGTTTCTAAAGTATTATATTTTTATCATACTTAGATTTATTTCGTTTGAATTGAGTGTCAGAGAAACAGGTTCTAGTTAGATGAGGAATATTATGTCAGGGTTCAGGGGTGGATCCAGGATTTTTTAGGGGGGGGGGGGGGGGGCAAAATAGGTTGATCCGAAAAAAATATTTTAGGGGGGGGTACAAAATAGATTGATCCGATAAACTTGCGTTATGAGCAAGTTTAATTAGCACAGACTTAAGTTAATTAAGTAAATTACAATACTTTAGACTACGCTAGGGGGCACACACCCCCTCCCCCCGATCTGCCACTGTCAGGGTTATATCGTACAAGTACTGATTTTTTTCTTTTTTTCTCAGTAAAAATACTAAAAAACAGTAGTTTCAAATCTAGTACGGAAAATACCCATAAAATGGCACTCCAGCACAGCGTTAAATTGGTACTTGTTAAGAAAGCGGTAAGTACAAGAGAAGTGAAATTTCGTTAAGTGAAATCAAGCAAATTTGAGCTATATATTTGGACATTAGGGGATAGGGGTGGTAAAGCATAGAATATATTAAATACGTAACCTATGTTTATACAGCATCCAGGCATTACCCGATAAAATGTCTATCTGTTCTCGCAAAACAATTCTCTTGTACTTAGGCCTACCGCTTTTCAAATAAGAACAGTTGAATTATTCTGAACCTCTACAGCTCTTTTTTTGGAGAGGGGGGAGGGGTGGTTAATGTAACCATCTTTGGGGTCAGGCTAGGAAACCATATTATTTTTCTATAAAATTAAAAGTTCGTACTTACATGTTTGATTACAAGATCTTCGTAGCTTTTCACAAAATAAGGCACATTGACTATCCAACGAGCAGTCTTCAAGATCAAGGACGCACACTTGTGCCTCTATAAAGAGGCGACCCACCACAATGTTAAGCGATTTCAGGTCCTAGAGGTAGCAGAGAGACGGCGGTGATTGCATTTTGTAGCCCAAGCTAAAAACTAAGAAACGTGCAAAATTTCATCCTCCTCCGACTTTATCTTCACGGGGTAAACTGGGCCGGAGGTTTCGACCCTCCCACCACAGCCCCCCTTTAACGTTGTCAGATTGGGCTGAAATTTAGAAGTTAAGCTTTTCTATGAACCGGGAGCTTATCCTCGGAATTTAAACTCAATCCGATCACTTCTTCCCTGTTTTCCAAAAATCAGATATAGCCACTTAATGTTCATTTCTCTTTTTTTTGTTAGCCATGCCTACAAGCCAGAGTTGGCAACTGATCCGGGTGAATGAGGACTCATTCGAAGCAGAATTCGACCTGTTAGGGCCTTTTGATATTTTCAGACCGTAAAAATTATCCCCCGAATTTACATTTACGAAAAACCTCGTTTTCCTATAAGAGCCCATGTTAAATTTTCCCACCACAGCCCACTTTAACGTTGTCTGATCGGGCTGAAATTTAGAGGATATGCTTTCCTGGGGCCTGGGAGCTTATCCTCGAAATTAAGCTCAATCTGATCACTCCTTCCCTGTTTTCCAAAAAACCAAATATCAAGTTTTGTGGGTATTTCCTTGCGTCAAAAATAGATTCCACATGCTAAAAATAAAATTACAATTGCGTCTCTTTGGTACAGTGGTCGATACTCCTGACTGTCAGGTGGAAGACCCGGGTTCGATTTCCCGTCAGAGGAAATTTTTTATATACTGAATTTAAAGTTTAAAAAAGAAACTCAGTTTCTTTTTAAAATTATTTGAAAGAAATACGTTTTCTAAAGAGTTATAGAGGCTGAGTTACAAGGTCGACCCTTAAAATGTACAGGGATTAGGAGGCACAGTTAGGGGGCTGTTAAAGAGGCTGAGTCACAAGTTCGAACCTTAAAACGTGCAGGGATTAGGAGGTGCAGTTGGGGGGCTACCACTCGCCAAACCCCCGCTTCTGTATATGAAAGGGGCTGTGCCCTCCTCAACGCCTCGCTCTTTACGCTAAAGTTTAACTTTCTCACAACTTTTTTTTAAACAATAAAAACTTTAGCGTAAAGAGCGAGGCGTTGAGGAGGGCACAGCCTCTTTCATATACAGAATAATTTCTGTTCGTTTTAAGTTTTAATGTCGCTCCGTTACTTCAGTTTAAATTTTTTTTTTATTTAAAGGCTGCGAAAAGCCAATAGAGTTTTTGTGTAAAAATACACTTAAAAAAAAGAGGGAGCATAAGAAAAAAACGTGAACCTGACCAAATGATAGCCATTAGTCTCCCAAATCAGGTGAACCACAATTTAAGTTCTCTAATATATCTGTTTCATTAAACAAATAAAATTTCTTTAACATTGAAGAGATAGCCAAGCGACTTGGACTCCTTTCGCCCCTTAAAGTCACCCAATAGCAATAGCGAGCCAGGTCTTAAATATCGTGGAAGAGTGTTTTGTATTACCAACTGTCTTTCTCTTGCATTATTTGTGCCTGAAGGCAAATGCACATTTATAAAAAACCACTCCTTTCCACCAAATGCTGCTCACTTCACCATCCTCTTGAAAACGCAGTGTTCCTCTAATATCCTTAAACAATTTTTTGCTTTACAATAAAATCTAAAACTAAACTCTGTCGTTTTTCGTGTTTTATCCCGTTAAAGTTCAGCGTCGCAAATCTCATTTATTTTTTCGTGTTTTTTGCCTCTTTGGCAGTGCACTTCTTTCATTTTTTTCTCTCGTTTTTTCACTTGTAGCTGACAATAAAGATAGGGTACTTAACTTTCGTTTTGGGGATTCGGTTTATTTTGCCTCTGGCTCCTTAACTCCTCTCAGCATTATCCTCCTGCATTAACAATAATAATTTTTGAGGATATGAATATTTATCATATTTTTTAGATAAGTAAATGCGACAAATCACCTCTCGAGATGTGTCCTGCGAAAATAAAAAAGGTGATCTGCTAAAATTTCGATCAAGCTTATTGAATTAAATTATCGAGGTCTTGCAGCGCGACTAAGGGTGCAATATTTCTAAACGGTTTCAAAAGCACTTGACTTTTTTCACGCTGAAAAACTCGTGCTTTTTTAAGTGACATCTTGATGCAGGCGATAAATACTACCCTACTTTCACGCTACTAGTCATTTCTCTTCTACAAAATCAGCTCAAATGTCTACAAGATATGGTCAAAATAGAAGAAAAAAGGATGAAAAAACCGTTGAGAAATTCAAAAGTAGATTCTTCTCCATGAGACGAATGGAGAAATAAAAATCAGGCAAATGAACAAATATGGTAATTGAATGGTATATGACAAGAACTAGGGTCTATGACAAAAATCACTGACTTGAAATATCATGATATGAATTTTAAACACTCTAAAAAAGTAATGCTGCTTTCAATTCCAAATGGATCGATAAAAATTAACGATTATAAGGTTTCGATGGACCTATATAATGATATATTTTAAAAAGACTTACGATGAGCAAGCAAATTGAAACAAGCGTGCCAATTTGCACTCAGCCTTATCAAAATAAACTGAGCTTATATCAAACAGCAATATTTAATATTAATGGCATAAGTAAAACCACAAAATTTATATTGTGTGACGATATCATGTCTCACAATATCGGTTTTGATTTAATGAAATCAAATTAATATCAATCTCAGAATACAAAATATGATTGATTTCATTGATTTAATGTACATAGGGAGGCTTTGAAAAAATTAGAATGGAGGAAGAGCATGCGTAGCTGTGTTGGCATCAAGTGGCTTGGTGCTGTGGCGGTAGTTGTTGTGTAGAAATAGCTATTGAAAAATCGGAAGTTGAAAGAAATGCAGTTATAATAGGAGAAGAAATAAATTTACTTCTCACTTTGATTGGACGTACACTATATCATGAACGAGCAATTTTCTTTAAAAGTCACCAAAGGAAATGTAAAACAAAAATAACCCCCTCCAAAAGTTTTGACTAGTGTCCTCAGTCTAAAAAACAAGATATGTTTCCTTACGCAGCTATTGGCTATGACAAGACTGCTTAGTTCTTTATAAAACAAAAAATATTTCTTAGAATTGCTTGAGAAGCTTCCAAATTTGGATCAAATTGATGGAGTATTTGAAAAAGAAAACTGTTCAGTCTAAAGATTACTTGATATTGGGATGCAGACCGGATTAGTAGTTTATAGTGCTTCAAAAACTCTAAATAATATCGAATGTTTACATTATGCACAGTTTTCAAACCTGTAAACTTGTCAAATCTGTCACCAGCAAGTGCAGTATCTCACCAACATTTCAATCGTTTTTATTCTGAAGTTTCAACTTGGGTAGGGTATGATTTGGACTCCCAGGAATGGTTTTAGATAATGCGTAATGAATTCTTGGAGCCTATAGCCTCAATTTTAACACCAGCTTCAGACGAATCACTGAATACAATGTTCTACAACTGTAAGAGTGGTTGAGTTTGGCGTTGTGGATACAGAAAATTTAAAGTCACAGCGCTCTATAGCTTGTGATTTGTGTAATGGGCAAGCTTGTTTCAATACTTCAAAACGATTACAATGAAGATAAAACTTTTGATCCTGTGAGTATAGAAGACATGGAGACAAATGACATTGAACATGAAAATCAAAAGGATTTAGAATCTCAATAATGACTGGAAGACGATGAAGGAGAAGAAGAGAATTGAAATTGAAGCTTATAGTATTTATATAGGTTTCTAGACTTCAACGGTCAAAAAGGTATAGCATAATATTTACTAGTAAAAACCTGAATTAAATATTTATTTCTGAGCTATTTATTATTATTTATATTTATTAAATATTTATTACTGAATTACATATCTAGGAATTTATTTACATCAACTGCATTACAAATAAAACGTAAAAAAATACTTTTCCCTTCATCATCAATGGATTGCAAGAATAGGTAAGTGTTGTTACATAGATATACACTTTATGAATAAAATTAAACGTAAAATGTAAAGCAATATTTAATAGAAAAAACATTTATAATTATATTTTTATAAATAAATTATATACTTTATACGGCATGTATTTGTTCAGTATTACCGACCAATCTTTAATAACATTCTATATAGACAAACCCCGTGCGCTCACTGCCCTCAATCTATAAAATGATTGAAAGTAAAAAAAAGGGAAATAATATTGAGTATTAGTTTCTTTAGAAAATTTATAAGAAATATAATTAGCCTAAAACTTTCTGAAACCGAAATAAATACAAAACACAAACAACAACAAAACACAAAACAACCAGCGAAACGTCAATCTTTTTACAATCGTCTTTTATAATCTGTAGTGAGATCCACCGTATGGCAGGTAGGGTTTCAAACAAATTTTTAGGCTTCAGAATAAGAGTTTATACGACTCTAAAGCTGGCTATCTAAAATTACGAAAGAAAACGACTAAAATGACTGGACTCTGTCTCGTCACTGAGTATTTTCTCCGATATCTAGAGAGGGGCTCTCCTTAGCTGTTTCATCGGATAGAAAAGATTTATTCACTATCGTTGTTTTGTGTGAATTCTGGTAGCAAATTTTCTTCTTCCCTGAAACCCAAAATTAAAAAAAAAATACTAAAGGGATTCAAATCAAACAGAATGTAAAAATAAATATCCATAATTTTTCTCTTCTCTCGTTCTTCTAATTTATCTTTGTCTTTCTCCCCTTCTGTCTATCCCACACTCTATTCGTTTTTCCATAGTTTTTAGTATGAATCCCTCTTCATTTTTCTTCTTCCTCTCTCCGTCTCTCTCTCTGTCTCCTTCACCGTCCCTTATCCATTATCTGCATTAAAACCCACTTTAGTATTTTTACTACCATAAAAAAGAACCTATTCATCTTTAATTTGAGTATATTTATTTCTAGGTTATGGCCAAGGACTTGGAGGTGGTTACGGCCAAAGCTTTGGAGGTGGCCTAGGAGGTTATGGTGGAAGTGCCATTGGGGGGTACAGTCAAGAAGGATATGGGTAAAAGTAATGGATTGTAACACTATGGACCAAATAGTTTTTTTTTTAGACAGTTTCATAATTTTTATATTTTTTGTATTGTTTTGTACCTAAAATATTATATTATACACTGAATTATAAATTTCAACTCTTGTTTCTCCTATATACCTCTAGTTTATGATTGCAACATTGTAAGAATGTTTTGTAAGTGGATTGGAGCCACACATCTCAAGCATCAATGAACTACTCTAAATTAAGAAATATATTTTCTAGATTTATTTCTCCTAAGATATATTTATTACAGAATTTTTTTGTTATAATTGAAGTTGAAAAATATATCAGAAATGACCATAGTGCAAGGATTTTATGAAATATCTCAACCTTTTTAAGGTGTATCTACTACTACTACTACAACTCATCGCAGCACCAATCTGCCTGAGGCCAACATAGCTATGCGCGCTCCTCCTTCGCCCCAATCTATTCAGTCTCCTTACACTCCACCCACGAAGTTCCCATTTCCTTTAAATTTATCATATCCTTTAAATTTATATTCCTTTAAATCATATTCCTTTAAATTTAAAGGAAATGGGAACTTCGTGGGTGGGTGTAAAAAGGGAGACTTTGAATAGATTGGGGTGAAGGAGGAGCGCGCGTAGCTGTGTTGGCCTCAGGCAGCTTGGTGCTGCGATGAGTTGTTAGTAGTAGTAGTAGTAGATACACCTTAAAAAGGTTGAGATATTTCATAAAATCCTTGCACTATGGTCATTTCTGATATATTTTTCAACTTCAATTATAACAAAAAAATTCTGTAATAAATATATCTTAGGAGAAATAAATCTAGAAAATATATTTCTTAATTTAGAGTAGTTCATTGATGCTTGAGATGTGTGGTCTAATCCACTTACAAAACATTCTTACGATGTTGCAATCATAAACTAGAAGTATATAGGAGAAACAAGAATTGAAATTTATAATTCAGTATATAATATAATAACGCAAGTTTATCGGATCAATCTATTTTGCACCCCCCCCTAAAATATTTTTTTCGGATCAACCTATTTTGCCCCTCCCCCCCCCCTAAAAATCCTGGATCCACCCCTGAACCCTGACATAATATTCCTCATCTAACTAGAACCTGTTTCTCTGACACTCAATTCAAACGAAATAAATCTAAGTATGATAAAAATATAATACTTTAGAAACAAATTTGGGCTATATATTTGCTTATTATGGGGGTAGGAGTAAATCATAACGGGCCTGCAAGCATAAATGTGTTAGGTACAATTATTTTTTATATTATGAATTAAGAGTTGTTTTCTAACTTAACACTGTCCAAATACTTTACCAACACCCCTCCCCTTAGGTTTTCGCATCTATTATGTCACTTCTCTTTGTCTTGTCTCATGCTAAGCTGAAAGAAACGAGCGATAAAAATCTGGTTCTACAATGTGTCAACGGATGAACTACTTGAGTGGTCACGGCTATCCTATAAAAGTAGCCTACCTAAAATTCTCTTAAATCTTGAAAAAAATGTATGCGGGTATCTATTTTCTTAATAAACAAGGAGTTCTCACCCTTTCTGAAGTTTTCGAAATTTGGTGCCCCTGCACTTGTGTGCAATTTGCTTTTATTTATTTATTCATAGTTGGATTTAAGTTTGATGTGTGTCAGAGTAAAATGCAGAAATAAAGGCTTGGACTCACGGATGCCTTGATTTTTTGCAATAAATTTGCTTAATTTTTAGGTGGAATCCCAGTATGTGACATGCTTTAGAGGCTACCATTTGAGATATTCGCATGTTTTAACTAAGGGGACCAAGATGCAGCTTGACAAAGGATAGTTATCCGTACGAAACCAAAGGATCCATGTAATACTTCTTGTTTCCCATAAATAAAATACAATATCGACTATGTACCGCAGTTCCTACCATTTGAAGGCAGGGATGATTGCAAAGACCCAAAAATCACATGAAAAAGTGCAGTGCCAATTTTGAAACCAAGAGCTCAAGCTATCGACCTTAAAATTTAGGAACAAGACTTTCTGCTACCCAAAAGGTTCTTAATCTGGTCGTTACCCATAATCTTATTCATTGCTCTTTTTACTTACCTAATAACTTGAAGCTTATTTTTTCTATCAGTCCTTGCTCCTTTTAATCCAAGTCTGAACCTTTTGTAATCGCAGATGGAACAAAAGTATCCTGAATATGTGGGGAACTATCAACCTTTTAAAGTACCATTCTTTACGCTAAGGTTTATTAAGACTTGGGATGTTTGCATTAAAATCATCCTTCCCTCTGTAACTAAAAAATAAATAGAGAAGCCCATTCTGGACTTTCAAGGAAATTTCTAGTCGTTTTTTATAAGTCGAAATGTATTGCAAACCAACCAACAAGGGATGGGGGGATTAATTTTCGGGTGGTGTTTCACGGGGGGAGGGGTCAGTAGTAACCAAGGTACTATTTCTATGGAAGCTATAGCAAATACCATGTTATTCTACAACGCCCCCGTACAAACAGGTCTACAGGTCATCACACTCTTTGCCAGGGGAATGACGCAATTAATTAAACCTGTATTATAAAACCAGCGTGTCTTGTTTCGAGTTTTAACGGACAAGTTTTTTTGATAACTTGATAGGTGATTTGAATAAAAGGAATTCAAATATTTTGTCTAGCAGGAGATAACTTAATTTACTTAGACAATGAACGAGAGAAAAAAGGGGTAATGACCGAAAAGTGTTTTGGAGGAGATGGAATGAATGTGTATTGTATAATACACAAGTGATGATTTGCACAGTGTTGTCAATTTTAAATAGTTTAGAAATAAAAAATTAACAAGAAATGGCTGAAAAGTGTTTTGAGGGAGTTGAGTTGCACGAGGGTTGACTTGCACGAGGGCTCAGTTACATACGGATTCAGTTACACGGGGATTAGTTAAATGGGGTCAAGTTGCATGGGAGGTTCAGTAGCACGAGGGGTTCAGTTGTATGGAGGAGTTCAGAAGCTTGGGATTCAGTTACATGGGGTCGATGATCGTTATAATACACAACTTCTATTTGAACAGTGTTGTGAGATCCCCTACCACACCCCCAAAGGACTCCGATCCCACCCATCCCAAACCGTGTAATAGCGAAGTTAAACAGTGGTCGTTATAATACACAAGCGTTAGTTTACGAGATTTGGGGGCTTGAGTTGCACAAGAGTTCAGTTACATACAGATTCAGTTACACGGGGGGGGGGGTTTAGTTAAATTTTCGTCTGAAAAATAGGAGTTCACACTTAAAAAAGTTATATTAAGAGCTATTTTTATGGAAATGGTTAATTTTTGAACCAAAACTATTCTTTTCTGACTGAAGATACACATTTGAATCAGAAAAGGTGAAAATGTACACATCTAAAACAGAAAAGTGTGTTTTGACTATATTTTCTATAATTTAGTCTGAAAAATAGGAGTTCACACTTAAAACGTTCTATTAAGAGCTATTTTTATGGAAATGGTTCATTTTTGAACCGAAACTATGCTTTTGTGACTGAAGATATACATTATAATCAGAAAAATTGTTTAAAAATACGCTAAAAAGGTGATTCCCGTGAAGCTATTGTAGTTTTCTATAAGAAATGAATTATTTTCAAAATCAAAGAAAATGGCCCAATAATTAACAAATAGAGCCTTAACTATCTAAAACTGCACATAAATTATTGATTTTCAATATAAATCAACTTGTAGGACTAGGTATTCATTCAAAAAATTAAATCAACTTTAATTAAAGTATATTAATTTCACAAAAAAGACTATTATTTTTACTTGTTTGTCCCTCCAGGTGCTAAGGTCTCCATCTCGCTTTCAGGTGCATAGAGGGGTGAGTTGCACGAGGGTTCAGTTAACGGGGATACAGTTGCACGGGGGTTTCGGTTATACACGGGTTCAGTTACAAGGGGAGTTTAGTTGCACGGGGGGTATCCCTTTTTTCGTAAATCGGGCCCCCTGTTTTCAAAATCCTTTTTTCTTCTGAGGGTTGGAACATTTGGTGGCTAGATATTAAACGTAATGAAATTTAGCACGGAGGTTCAGTTGTACGGGGTTTCAGTTATACAGGGGTTCAGTTACATGGGGGTTCTTTGTGTTAAATAAGTAGTTTTTGTATCTTTTAAAAGAACTTTACGGGGATTGAGAGACTCAGATGCCTAATTCCGTGTGATTTTTCTTTACGAAGGTTAAGAATGTGCCTCACGGGTAATTAAAGAATGAGATGCTTACATCAACAATACAAAGAATAAGCTCAGATACTTAATAGATTTGACGCTTACAAGGGACATTGCTAGAAAGTATTCAATAGCTTAATTGAAAAGTAACGATAGAATGACATTGTGACTTAACCTAGCTTTACCTCGCCGATGTGGTCTTTATAATACATAATTAACGTTTGAAAAATATTTTCAATTTAAAAAGAAATGGCTGAAAAGTGTTATGAGGGGGGTGGGTTGCATAGAGGAGTGAGTTGCACGAGGGTTCAGTTAAAGGGGATACAGTTGCACGGGGGGTTTTGGTTATACAGGGGTTCAGTTACAAGGAGGGTTCAGTTGCACGGGGGGTATCCCTATTTTCGTAAATCGGGCTCCCTGTTTTCAAAATCCCTTTTTCTTCTGAGGCTTGGAGCATTTGGTGGCTAGATATTAAACGTAATGAAATTTAGCGCGGAGATTCAGTTGTACAGGGTTTCAGTTATACAGGGGTTCAGTTACATGGGGGGTTCTTTGTGTTAAATAAGTAGTTTTTGTATCTTTTAAAAGAACTTTACGGAGATTGAGAGACTCAGTTGCCTAATTCCGTGTGATTTTTGTTTACTTGTTGGTCATTAAAAAAGAAAATATCGTTAAAATAAATAAGTTTTTGTATCTTTTAAAAGAGATTTACGGGGATTGAGAGAATAAGTTGCCTAATTACTTGTGATTTTTCTTTACTTGGTGGTCATTAAATTCTTTATGTTCGTTTTACATAATTATTTATTTTAAATTTTAATGTAGCTTTAAGGGGGTGGATAGAAACATTTTCATTATTCATTTTTATTTTTATTTACGTGGTGGTCATAAAAAATTAAATTAATATGTTATTTAAGATGTTATTGTATATATAAAAGGAGCTTGACTTTGATGTTTAGACTATTACGAAATTTTCCTTTTTATTTTTCTTTACTTTATAGTCATAATTAACTATAATGTTGTTTTAATTAATTAGTTTTTGTAAAGTGTATTATAGATTTTCGGGGATTCAGATAGTAAGTTGCACATGTCATTTTTTTATATCTGGAGTGTATGGTACATTAAATATAAATTTTTGTGTCATAGAAGTAGTTTTTCTATCTAATTATTTAAATTGACGTGGAGGGGTAGTCCAATGAGCATAAGATAAGGAGATTTTTCTTCACGTGATATTCGTTAAAAACTAAATATTCGGGTTAAAGAAGAAGTTTTTGTATATTATAAAAAAACATAGTCGTGAATACATCAGATGGTTTTGTGATGCGGTTGTAGTGCAGTGAGTTGTTACTAGTAGTAGTATTTTCGTGTTTTTTTCAAGCAATTCATAATATACCTTAAATGAATTCAGATATTTTATTGATAAAACATAGTCGTGACTACATCAGATGGTTTTATGATGCAGTGAGTTGTTACTAGTAGTAGCACTTTCCTGTTTTTTTTGCAGGCCATTCATACTATACCTTAAATGCGTTCAGATATTTTCTTGATAAAACATAGCCGTGACTACATCAGATGGTTTTGTAGTTCAGTGATTTGTTACTAGTAGTAGTATTTTCTTGTTTTTTTTTTCATGCTATTAATACCATAACTTAAATGCATTCATATATTTTATTTATAAAACATATACGTGACTACATAAGATGGTTTTGTTGTGCAGTGAGTTTTTACTATTATTTGTATTCTCGTTTTGTTTTTTTTTTAATCCATTCATAATAAAAAATAAATTCATTCAGATATTTTATTTATGAAACATAGAAGTGACTACATCAGATTGGTTTGTTATGCAGTGAGTTGTTAATAGTAGTACCAATTTCGTGTTTTTTCCAAGCTATTCATACCATACCTTAAATGCATTCATATATTTTCTTGATCAAACATAGTCGTGATAACATCAGATGGTTTTGTAGTACAGTGAGTTTTTACTAGTAGTATTATTTTCAGTTTTTTTTGCAAGCCATTCATACTATACCTTAAATGCATTCAGATATTTTCTTAATAAATCATAGTTGTGATAACGTCAGATGGTTTTTTAGTGCAGTGAGTTGTTACTAGTATTAGTATTTTCGTGTTTTTTTTTTGCAGGCAATTCACACTATACATTAAATTAATTCACATATTTAATTTATAAAACATAACCTTTACTACATAAGATTGTTTTTTATTGCAGCGAGTTTTTAATACGTAGTAGTATTATTTCGTGTTTTTTGCAAGAACTTAATACTATACCTTAAATGAATTCAGATATTTTATTTATAAAAAATAGTCGCGTCTACATAAGATGGTTATGTTATTCAGTTTTAGTGAAGTGAGTTGTTACTAGTAGTAGTATTTTCGTGTTTTTTGCAAGCAATTCATACTGATAAAACATAGCCGTGACTACATCAATTGGTTTTGTAGTGCAGTGAGTTGTTACTAGTAGTAGTACTTTCGTGTTTTTTTTTTGCAAGCCATTCATAAAAAAACTTAAATTCATTCAGATGTTTTATTGATAAAACATATCCGTGACTACATCATATGGTTTTGTAGTGCAGTGAGTTGTTACTAGTAGTAGTAGTATTTTCGTGTTTTTCCAAGCCATTCATACTTTACCTTAAATGCATTCAAATATTTTCTTGATAAAACATAGTCTTTATAAAATCAGTTGGTTTTGTAGTACAGTGAGTTTTTACTAGTATTAGTATTTTCGTTTTTTTTTTGCAAGCCATTCATACTATAACTTAAATTCGTTCAGATATTTTATTAATAAAGCAAAGTTTTGATAAAAGTAACAAAACAATAAAGAGTTTGTTAATTGCTTAGAATTTTGTCATAATTTCTTGAACGAAATGTCTTTGTTTATCCAGCAGATGAATCCAAGGAAGAATGTGCAACTTACTTACAATTTTTTCATAATTTCTTTAATGAAAATTTCTTTATTGTGTATCCCAGATGTGACTTCAAGAATGAATTTATTACTTACTTACAATTTTTTCACAATTTCTTTAAGTAAAATTTCTGCATTGTGTATACACGCTGTGAATTCAGTAAAGGTTTTTGTAAATTCTTAAAGTATACACATTCTAAATAACAAGGACAAGTTAATATCAAATATATTTATTGTTTAAATGTGTTCATCTATTTTTTTTTGAGAAAAAAAAACAACAACAACAAATGTTTAAATAAAAATAGTACTTATATTTAACTCTTAAGAATCAAGAAAATATGGTCCCATGATATAGGATAGTTTTTAACATGTCTTATGGATTTTTCACGATCAGGTATGTTCTTAGGTATCCACTGTGCGAAGAACCTAACCTCGTCTTCAGGACGGTGATAACCCCCTTCAAATTTAGGACACTTAAACTCTTCTAGATTGAAAAGTGGAATCCTAGGGTCACACTTTTGAATTAAAACTTTATCTGTCGGTACATTGCCCTGTACGTAGAGCGCTTCAACTCCGAAAAAGCTGCAAATTTCACTGACTTCCTCCTGAACATTTCTCAGTTCCTTACCAGTATCATTAAGTGGTGTAATCACTCTATCATAGAATCCCAGTCTGTTTATATAACGTAATGTAGTACTCCACAAGCTTTTATCATACTCAAACAGATTATAGTTCACTATCCAATGAAAACAGTCAATTTCTTCGAGATCCATAGACAATAATAAAAAAGCACATTCGAATATAACACCACAAGATGATTTTTTCAAACTGATAAATTCGGTGTCATACAGTCCTATCATCTTGGAGGCTATTAATGTATTTGGTAATTAGAGAAATACTTCATCAAACTTTTATGTCTTTGCTCAAGGTTGAACGGAGTTATGACTAGTGAGATGAGTCTTAAAACCATCTGAATTCATTGTGGGGGTGGAGTCATAAAACCCTGGGAAATAATTGCGGGTAGGACTCATATCACCAAAGTGTCACACTGCCGTCAGTATGTCAACACCCCTCGGAAAATAGGAGGGGGGGGGGGGGGAGGTAAAGGTCAACTGCGAAGTCCTTGGCACCTTTCCAA